>NW_026015171.1:0-47518 GCF_020379485.1 Brassica napus
GGGGATACACACAAGAGCAAGCGACGGTCTTAAGCTCTTGGCGAGCATGGAGTCATCATATGGGTGGCTGGTGGAGATGGTTCTAAGAGGGAACAGCTTTCCGGAAATGGAAGAGAGCTGTGTGCTTATAAGAAGGGCGTATGAGATAATGAGAGATGATGAGAGGCTAACCATGAGTAGGAGTGAGAGCTCATGGAAGCCAACTGGGAGTAGGAGTGAGAGCTTCCAGAGCTAACCATGAGTAGGAGTGAGAGCTCATGGAGCTAACCGGGAGTAGGAGTGAGGGCTTCCGGAAGAAGAGGAGGTGCAGAATGCTATCCAAAGCTTCTATCAACATAGGAAAGGGTAGGAAGAGAGTTGTGGGAGAGTGTTTCTTACTCAGCCTACATGGGGGAATCAGTAGAAAACAGTGGGGTGTTAAAAGAGCAGAGAAAAGGGAGTGGAGCTGATGATCGCATCACCAGGAAGGAATGGAGAGTGTTCATAGGAACAAGTACAAGCCTTACAGCAAGCAGGAAGCATGCTATACAATCCGAGCTTCTAACCCATTGTGATTGATTCTGGAGCAAGTCATCACATGATCGTGATAGGAGGCTTATAAAGTGAGATCAAGGCTGCAACAGGAGTGTTATGATAGCTAATGGTGCCATGATCCCATAGAAGGAGTGGGAAAGCTAAAACTGTTTGAGAAGGACACGGCTGCCTTCTACATGCCTCAGTTCACTTCAAATCTTTATCTTGAAGAAAGCTACCATTGATCTTGATTGTCAGTAGTATTCAGACCTGATGAAGTTGAGTTTCAAGATTTGAAGACTGGGATTTTATGGCAGAGGAGACAGCAAGAATCAGCTATACCACCTCAACTTGGCTAAGACCTCTAATCCCTTTGATTCTATTTGCTTGAGTATACTGCTGAGAAGATTGATAGTATTACTTGGCATGCTAGATTAGGACATCCTCATGCTCGTGCCATTGAATTGATAATCCCTAATATGTCATTCAATCACTTGAATTGTGAAGCATGCATATTAGGAAAGCATTGGTAGGACTGTTTTCCCCAACATCTGAGACTACTTATGAGCATTGCTTTGATCGTTCACTCGAATTGTGGACAGCTCCATGCATTGTCTAGAGACAGCCATAAATACTTTGTGACATCCATCTAAAGATAGGTGCTAGAAGCTTTGTGACTTCCAAGCATATGTATCTAATCAATACAATGCCAACTGTGAGGTACTGAGATCAGACACGGAGGTGAATATATCATCAATGCCTTCAAGAGTCATCTAGCCAAGCCTGGGTTGTGCATCAGACCAGTTGTCCCTACACACCACAGCAGAATGGTGTAGCTGAGAGAAGAATAGGCACTTGATGGTGTTAACTTGAAGAAAAGAAATGGTGTCAAGGAGAAGTATGGAGGAGTTTGGGTCTGTACAAAGATAGGGCAAGTCTTATAGAGATTGTCTATCAAGAGTTATGAAGTGTCTTAAGATAGCTAGAAGTCTCTTATGGTGGTTCTAAGCAAGGGCAAATTCTTGGAAAGACTTAGAAGAGTGTTGAGGAGCAAATGGACGAGTGTGCAAAGATAGGGCAAGGCCGGTACGGCCATGTACGGACACAAAGGATAGGGCAAGCCGGTACGGCTAGACTCGGCCATTTGTGAGTCTTAGGCTTGTGCAAACTAGGGCATCTGTGTACGGACATGGCATGATCCGTACATGCTCTAATGTTTGTGATCAACCTAACTTGAGTCTCAAGGAAGAGAGACTCGTGTGGCTTCATGTATAAAGGAGCCATAAGGATATTCAAATCCAAGAAGGGCGCGGATGTCTTTGGCACATCCTTGGTACCGTTTGGAGATAAGGGAGACAGGCTGTGCAAGCTGTCCATGAGCTGTGTATTGACCATGTATCTGGACAGATACATGGGAACATTCAGGAGCCTAAAAGGAGCCAATAAGAGGCTGGCTCTACTTGACCAGATTCAAATAAACCAATCAGACAGCAAAGAGAGTTTAACCAATCAGATGAAGACCAGACCAACTCTCCATCTGAACCATCCATTTAAACTTCAAGTATTATCAGCCATTAGATTTAGGTTTATGATTTGCATCTTGTAAGAGCTTATATAAGCTTAGTAATGGCGATTTGTAAATTTAAGGGAGTAAGGGGGATTTCCCCTCTCCACTTCATGGAAATAAGAAGTTGTGTTCTTGAATCAGATTCTCTTTAATCTCTCCCTTTCTTAGTCTTTAATCTCCTAATCTCTCAAAGTCTTTTGTTTTCTGATTTAAGTAAACACTCTCATCAATCTCTCTTTCTAAATCACCTAGAGCAAGCTCTCATCTTTCTCCATTGGAGTTTATACCCACACAAACACAACTAGAGAAGAGAACTCTATAAATCTCACATGGTATCAGAGCCAGGTTCATCAGAACCTGAGCTGTAGCTTCCGCAAATCACTTGCTCTCACCTCAGCTCAATCCAAACCCTTGAAGCCTTTCCCATCCGAGTTCAGTTTCTCCATGAAGTAGAAGACTGAAGCTGGCGTGGCTCTTATCCTTTCTCCTGTCCATACTGATGGAGAGACTCATTGGAAGAAGAGGTGTATGGAGAGGCCTCGCGAACCTCATCCAAGGTGCCTTGTCCAAGAGCTTTCCCATCCGGTTCATCAAGCAAGCTGCCAAGAAGGTGGCGCCTAGAAGAGAAGGAGAAAGGAGGGGTCTTTGAGTTAGAGAAACAAGGAGGAAGTCATGAACTGAAGGAGAAGGAGAGAGGTGACGACCTAGACTCTCATATCCACAAAGTCATGAGCTTACCATCCGAGAGTGATAGAAGGACCAACCTGGTTCCTTGGCAGTAAGCGATTCTTTAAACCTTAAGTGATAATGAGCTTGTGATAAAATCTGGTTGTTGTGTTGTGATGTGATTGAAAACCTGAGGATTGTTTAAAGATTGCTAAATGAATTAGAATCTATCCCAGGATGCTTAAAGAGACTTGTTTGGTGATTGAGATTGATTTTAAAATGCTTAGCTCCGTTCATTGTAGTGCTTGTTGTGATTGATTGAATCTGCTTGCATACATGAGTTAAAACCGACTGAAAGCTAGAGCATATTGTCTTGAAGTTATCTTACATTGAGGCACTAGATTAATGACTAGTAGCTGAGTAAAGGAGCTGTCAAGAGTTGCCTAAGTGTCTTGTAATGAATCTGTAGGATCATACTAGAACTTAGAGAGCTGAGCTTGCAAAGATGTGAACTTGATTGTCTTGTTTAATCTGTTGCATTGCTTAAAGACATTGGTGTTCAAACTTGATGATGCATCAAGTGTTGACCCAATGCACTTGTGTCTGACCTTTGCTGGAGTTTGAGTGATGTTTCAGGAACATGAGAAGTGTTACTTGTCCATCACCAATCCGAGTAGAAGAGGAAGACAATGGCCATTGTTGAAGCAATGGAGAGTGGCTTGTGTGTATGGCCGGTTGAGAAGCGCAGCTAGTGATAGTGATGAGCTCCTGGTTCATGAAGACACACAAGTAAAGGTCATCACCAAAGTCTTGAGGAGACCGGTGACCTGAGGGGTACTTGAAGCTAAAGGCAAGAGGGTGGATCAGTGATTTAAGCGCAGCTGTTAGGGTGGTGTGCTCCTGGTCTTGAAGTTCATTGAGGCTCATTTCAAGCTTGAACCTAGACTCAATTCAAGCTTGTGGTGGGGATTCAAATGAGCAACCTAAAGAGCCAAAGTTCAAGACCTGTTTCCTCCTTACCATTACAAGAGAATGAAGATGAAGCTATCCGGGTTTAGGCAGTGGCAAAGCCTAAGACAAGAGAGTATTCAGAGTGCTCTTGGCTGTGTGAAGAAGACAGTTACTCTAGCAATGCGGCTTCAGGTATTGAGGTGGTTGTAGAGAGCTTATGAATCAACCAGCATTCCAAGAAGATGGCAAAGTCAGAAGTGAGTGTGTAATGGTTTGTGTTGCGGTTCAAGAAGCAATCCTTCCAAGCTTGACTTGTTCCACATGGTCAAGCTTGAGGGGGAGTGTTGAGATGCTTCTGTGATCCGAGAATGGAGTGAGAGTACTTGGTGGTTATTCAAGAAGAGAAGACATCCTGGTGAAGAGTGTAGTGAAGAATGAAGAAGCAATCTCCAAGGCGGCTTCTAGAGTTGAGGTGATTGGAGAGAAGCTGAGGCATGTTCACATAAGTTCAAGCAAGGTGTGATCTCATGAAGAAGAAGCAACCAAGACTCAGCTTGTATCTATCAAGGAAGATCTGGTAGTCCGAGCACTTGATCACAACAAGAAGGTTGTGAGAAAAGGGGAGAGACCAAGATCTGTCTGAAGAAGAGTACAAGAAGTGTTGATGATGAGCAAGAGGAGTGGGTTCTATCTTGCATCATATGAGGGCCATGATCCAGAGTCTTTGTGTCCCTTACATTGTTGGTAAGGCACAAAGACTCACTGGCCAATCCCTAGGCCTTGAAGGCTTTACTCTTTTCCCTCATCAAGGTTTTGTCCCAAAGGGTTTTCCTTGGTGAGGTTTTTAATGAGGAAGTTCTTCAAGGTTCCAAGCTTGACTTAGGATCAGCTAAAGTCAAGCTTGAGGGGGAGTGTTAACTTGAAGAAAAGAAATGGTGTCAAAGGAGAAGTATGGAGGAGTTTGGGTCTGGTACAAAGATAGGGCAAGTCTTATAGAGATTGTCTATCAAGAGTTATGAAGTCTTAAGATAGCTAGAAGTCTCTTATGGTGGTTCTAAGCAAGGGCAAAGTCTTGGAAAAACTTAGAAGAGTGTTGAGGAGCAAATGGACGAGTGTGCAAAGATAGGGCAAGGCCGGTACGGCCATGTACGGACACAAAGGATAGGGCAAGGCCGGTACGGCTTAGACTCGGCCATTTGTGAGTCTTAGGCTTGGTGCAAACTTAGGGCATCTGTGTACGGACATGGCATGATCCGTACATGCTCTAATGTTGTGATCAACCTAACTTGAGTCTCAAGGAAGAAGAGACTCGTGTGGCTTCATGTATAAAGGAGCCATAAGGATATTCAAATCCAAGAAGGGCGCGGATGTCTTTGGCACATCCTTGGTACCGTTTGGAGATAAGGGAGACAGGCTGTGCAAGCTGTCCATGAGCTGTGTATTGACCATGTATCTGGACAGATACATGGGAACATTCAGGAGCCAAAAGGAGCCAATAAGAGGCTGGTCTCTACTTGACCAGATTCAAATAAACAATCAGACAGCAAAGAGAGTTTAACCAATCATGAAGACCAGACCAACTCTCCAATTAGATTTAGGTTTATGATTTGCATCTTGTAAGAGCTTATATGAGCTTAGTAATGGCGATTTGTAAATGTTAAGGGAGTAAGGGGGATTTCCCCTCTCCACTTCATGGAAATAAGAAGTTGTGTTCTTGAATCAGATTCTCTTTAATCTCTCCTTTCTTAGTCTTTAATCTCCTAATCTCTCAAGTCTTTTGTTTCTGATTAAGTAAACACTCTCATCAATCTCTCTTTCTAAATCACCTAGAGCAAGCTCTCATCTTTCTCTCTCCATTGGAGTTTATACACACACAAACACAACTAGAGAAGGAACTCTATAAATCTCACAGATGGAGGTTGCTAGGTCGATGATGTTTCATGCAAATGTCCCAAAACGTTTTTGGGGAGTTGCTGTACAGACTGCTTGCTATCTCATCAACCGGGTCCCAACCAAGATACTGAAGAATCTGTCTCCATTTGAGGTGCTGAATAAGAGCAAGCCTTTTATTGATCACCTAAGAGTATTTGGGTGTGTATGCTATGTCATGACTCCAGGAGAACAGAGAAACAAGCTGGAGGCAAAGAGTACTAAGGCTATGTTCATTGGATACTCTATCACTCAGAAGGGATACAAGTGCTATGATCCTGAAGCAAGGAGAGTGATGGTATCTAGAGAAGTGAAGTTTATTGAATCAAAAGGTATTATGAAGAAAAGAGTGGGAAAATCTGAAGGATTTGTCTCAAGCTCCATCTGATAGAGCAACAACACTGAGGGTGCTGTTGGAGAAGCTAGGGATAGGGTTATCCCAGGATCAGGAATCTGGAAGAAGAGAGTCTTCCAATCCGACTGGTGAAGCTGAAAGAGAAACTTCTCTTGATCATGAGAGGGGGAATGGAACTGAATCTCATGAGCAAGTGCAAAATCAAGAAGATTCAGGCCAGCATAATCAAGAGGTGACACAGGAAGTAGAGACTGGTGCTCAGTCTAGTGGAGATGGGCAAAGAGAGTCTACTGGCTCAGATGAGAGTGGAGAGTGGGAAGGAGATCCTAATGGGTCAAATGAGAGTGGTGCTCAATCAAGTGAAGATGGGCAAGAGCCACAAGAGAACAAGTTCAGGAGCTAAAAGGAGCACAAGGGTGAAGAGAGATGCTTCCAACTGGGTAACACGAGAGTGTACTACAATGCCCAGGCTGTGGAGCATCCTTCTCAAGCTATGTGTTCCTTTGCAGAGTTTCCGGACGAGCATACAGCCTTCACAGTAAGCTTGGATGAGAGCTATATTCCAAGGACATATGAAGAAGCTATGGCTTTAAAGGAGTGGAGAGATTCAGTTGCTGATGAGTCCGGAGCCATGATTAAGAATGAAACGTGGTATGAGAGTGAGCTGCCTAAAGGGAAGAAGGCAGTGACTAGTAATGGGTGTTCACAATCAAGTTTCATCCTGATGGAAGAATAGAGAGGCGCAAGTCTAGGTTGGTGGCAAGAGGATTTACTCAGACATATGGTGAGGACTATGTTGAGACCTTTGCTCCTGTAGCTAAACTTCATACTATCAGGATTGTATTATCTTTAGCTGTGAATCTTGAGTGGGATTTGTGGCAAATGGATGTGAAGAATGCATTTCTTCAAGGAGAGTTGGAAGATGAAGTATACATGCATCCACCACCAGGTCTTGAACATCTAGTAAAGAAGGGTAATGTGTTGAGGTTGAGGAAAGCTATCTATGGTCTCAAGCAGTCTCCAAGGGCATGGTACAACAAGTTGAGTACTACACTGAATGGGAGAGGGTTCAGAAAGTCAGAATTGGATCACACTCTCTTTACCCTAACCACCTCGTCTGGTATTGTGGTGTTGCTTGTGTATGTGGATGATATCATCATCACTGGCAGTGATAAGGAAGGTATTAAGGCTACAAAGGAGTATCTCAAGGCAAGCTTTGAAATTAAAGACTTGGGGAAATGAAGTATTTTCTTGGGATTGAGATATGCAGATCAAAGGAAGGATTGTTTATGTCCCAAAGGAAGTATGTGATTGATCTCTTGAAGGGAGCAGATGCCTATGGAGGAAAGACAGCCAAATGCCAATGGAGGATGGTTACAAGGTTCCACGTGAGGGGGAGATTGAGGATAGCAATCCGTTCCATGATCCTAAGCAATATAGGAAGCTAGTGGGGAAGTTGATTTATCTTACCATTACTAGACCTGATGTGTGTTTTGCGGTGAATCAAGTCAGTCAACACATGCAAGTTCCTAAGGAGCACCATTGGCGGATGGTGGAAAGGATCTTGAAGTATCTGAATGGAACTACTGGTCTTGGAGTATGGATGGGATGTAACAAGAGTACTGAGGTTGTAGGCTACTGTGATGCAGATTGGGCTGGAGACCGAGCAGACAGAAGATCAACCACAGGCTATTGTACATTCATTGGTGGTAACTTGGTCACTTGGAAGAGTAAGAAGCAGAAGGTAGTGTCCTGTTCCAGTGCTGAGGCCGAGTATAGAGCAATGCTGAAGCTTACAAATGAGCTAGTGTGGATAAAAGGGATTTTGAAGCATCTGGAGATTATTCAAGCAACGCCAATGACAATGCATTGTGATAATCAAGCAGCTATCCACATTGCATCTAATTCTGTGTTCCATGAGAGAACAAAGCACATTGAGGTTGATTGTCACAAGGTGAGGCAGATGATGATTCTTGGGGTAATTCTACCTTGTTATACTCGGAGTGAGGATCAGTTAGCAGATGTGTTCACAAAGGCAGCAAGGCAAAAGACAATGGAGTCCATACACATCAGGTTAGGACTCATTGATCTCTCGCCTAAGGGCTAGTCTATACACTCTCCTGATCATGTGATCTCTACTCTTTCCTTATTAAGGTTTTGTCCCAATGGGTTTTCCTTAATGAGGTTTTAATGAGGGAGATCTCATGGTCCTTCCAAGCTTGACTTGTTCCACATGGTCAAGCTTGAGGGGGAGTGTTGAGATGAGAGAATAAAGAGTTGATATGTTGAGAGAGGAAGAGATTTGGAGCAGACAGTAACTTTGGAGTTTTACTGTGGTAACTTTAGTTTAACCACAGTAACACTTGGGAAGTTATCTGATGGGATAAGAAGGTAACTTAGTGAAGAGAAGAGATAAGATTCGACCAGAAAGGATAAGGAAGGATAAGGGAGCACTTTGACAGCCTGTATGATGCTGGAAAGGAGAGGATGCTTTTATACTAGTGCAAGCATGTGAGAAAGCACAGCCAAGTGATTCAAAAGGAGTTCCAGCCTGTCATTTGACTACACATGCTTATACATTTCGAATTTCCTTGTTGCTCTCTCTATTAATACTTGTAAACCTCATCAGTTATTGATTAATGGAGTTTTGAGTCTCTCTCTCTCTTGTTCTTAATCTCCAATCTCTTTAAGTCTCAGATTAACTTAATCACTCTTTAAATCACAAAATCTAATATGAAGAAGTTATCCCACTTTCAAATCAGGTGATTCCAGTTTCCCAGTTTGGGAATAGCACAGCTTCTTCGTCGTTCCAATCAAACCAGGATGAATCACTTTGTGAAAAGCTTGATTTGGATACATAAAGTGGTGGAGAATCACCAAGAAGTTGAATAAATCTCATAGGAGTTGGCATGAAGAAGTTATCCCACTTTCAAATCAGGTGATTCCAGTTCCCGGTTTGGGAATAGCACAGCTTCTTCGTAGTTCCAATCAAACCAGGAAGAATCACTTTGTAAGAAGCTTGATTTGGATACATAAAGTGGCGGAGAATCACGAGGAAGTTGAATAAATCTCTTAGGAGTTGGCATGAAGAAGTTATCCCACTTTCAATCAGGTGATTCTAGTTTTCCAGTTTGGGAAAGCACAGCTTCTTCGTCGTTCCAATCAAACCAGGATGAATCATTTTGTAAGAAGCTTGATTTATACACTTTTGTGTATTAGAGTGTGTTTAAGAACAATCAGATTGTTTTGTGTAAGATTAAAGAGATTAAGAGAATAAGTAGAGAGAGAATAGAGAGAATACTCAAAACTCCATTAATTAATTTAATGTCTCAGATACAAGTTATATATGAAGAGATAAGGATAATACAAAGAGGATTTCGAAATCATAAGCATGTGAAGTCAAGGGATAGGCTGTAAAGATGCTTCACATGCTTGGACAGGCTGTAAAGGTGCTTTACCTTTCCAGCTATGACCAGACCTTATCCAAACTACTCCTTCCTTATCCAGACTTCCTCTTGGACGTGATCCACTCTCCAAAGGGATGCAAAGTAACTTCCTAAGCTTTTAACTTAGTTACCACAGTCAAACCGAAGTTACTGTGGTAAAACTCCAAAGTTACTATCTGCCCCAATACTCTTCCTCTATCAATGTATCACCTCTTCTCAACACTCCCCCTCAAGCTTGACCATGTAGAACAAGTCAAGCTTGGAAACCATGAAGACCTCCCTCATTAAAAACCTCACCAAGGAAAACCCATTGGGATAAACCTTGATGAGGGAAAAAGAGTGGAGACTCCATGGTTAAGGGGCTCAGCTCCTTGGAGTAAGATCAATGAGTCCAAGCCTTGATAGTATGGACTCCATTGTCTTTAATCTCGCTGCCTTAGTAAACACATCTGCAAGCTGGTCTTCACTTCTTGTATAACATGGCAGTATCACTCCTAAGATAATCATCTGCCTCACCTTATGACAATCCACCTCTATGTGCTTTGTTCTCTCATGAAACACTGAGTTGGAGGCAATGTGGATAGCTGCTTGATTGTCACAATGCATAGTCATAGGAGTAGTCTGCTCAATCTCTAGATGCTTCAAGATCCCCTTGATCCACACCAACTCGTTTGTCAGCTTCAACATGGCTCTATACTCAGCTTCAGCACTTGAACAGGAGATAACCTTCTGCTTCTTACTCTTCCAAGTTACCAAGTTCCCTCCAATGAATGTACAATACCCAGTAGTTGATCTCCTGTCCACTCTATCTCCTGCCCAATCAGCATCACAATAACCAACCACTTCTGTACTGCCATTGCAGCCCATCCAAACTCCTTGTCCAGCCGTCCCACTTAATACCTCAGTATCCTATCAACCATCTTCCAATGATGGACCTTTGGCGCCTGCATATGTTGACTCACTTGATTCACAGCGAAGCATATATCTGGCCTAGTAATTGTCAAGTAGATCAGCTTGCCAACCATCTTCTTGTATAGCTTAGGATCCTCAAACAGCTGCTTCTCTTCAACCTCCCCCTCACGCAGAACCTTATATCCCTCCTCGAGGGGTGTCTTAGCTATCTTTCCTCCAAGCACATCAGTCTCCTTCAACATATCCATAGTATACTTCCTTTGAGACATAAACAAACCCTCCTTTGATCTGCATATCTCAATGCCCAGAAATACTTCATCTCTCCCAAATCCTTGATGTCAAACACAGATTGAGAAACTCCTTAGTAGCTTGAATCCCTGCCTTATCACTCCCTGTGATAATCAAATCATCCACATACACTAGAATCACAATGATCCCTGAAGGTCCTGTCAAGGTGAAGAGAGTGTGATCTAATTCAGACTTCCTAAAGCCTCTCCCATTGAGTGTTGTACTCAGCTTCCTGTACCAAGCTCTAGGTGATTGTTTCAGCCCATATATTGCCTTCTTCAATCTCAAAACATTCCCTGGCTTTACTAGATGCTCAAGACCAGGAGGAGGAAGCATGTATACCTCATCTTCTAGCTCACCTTGTAAGAAAGCATTCTTCACATCCATCTGCCACAAATCCCACTCCAAGTTTGTTGCAATGGACAACACAATCCGAACTGTATGTAGCTTAGCTACTGGTGCAAAGGTATCAATGTAATCCTCTCCATAGGTCTGTGTAAATCCTCTTGCAACCAATCTGGTCTTCTTCCTATCAATCTGTCCATTTGCTAGATACTTGATTGTGAAGATCCATCTACTAGATACAGCCCTCTTTCCCTTAGGCAGCTCACTCTCATACCATGTATCATTTTGATCATAGCACCTGCTTCAGCTCCCACTGATTCTTTCCATTCCTTGTCTAACATAGCTTCTTCATAAGTCCTTGGTACATAACTCTCATCCAGACTAATCATAAAGGCATAATGCTCCTCTGGAAACTCAGCAAAGGAACACACGGCTTGAGAAGGATGCTCCACAGCCTGGGCATTGTAGTACACTCTCGTGTTTACCCAGTTGGAAGGATCCCTCTTTATCCTTGTGCTCCTCCTCAAAGCTTGAACCTGATCTTCAGTTTGCACACTAGCCGGCTCCACTTGCTCTTCTTCTGAACTGGCCGGTCTGAGTTGTTCTTCTACACTAGACTGAACCTCATCCACTTCTCCACTAGACTGAACCTCATCCACTTCTCCACTAGACTGAACCTCATTGTTCTCAACTTCTTGTGATGTATCTTGATCATGAAGACCTGAATCCTCTTGGTTTTGCTCTTGCTCACCAGATTCAGTTCCATTCCCCCTCTCATGATCAAGAGGAGTTGTTCTTCCAGCTCCACCACTCTGATTGGAAGACTCTCTCCTTCCGGTTTCCTGATCCTGGGATAATCCTATCCCAAGCTTCTCTAACAACACTCTCAGTATTGTTGCCTTATCAGATGGAGCTTGAGACAAATCCTTCAGATTTTCCCACTCCTTTTCTTCATAATAACCTTTTGTTTCAACAAACTTCACTTCTCTAGATACCATCACTCTCCTTGCTTCAGGATCATAGCACTTGTACCCCTTCTGAGTGATAGAGTAACCAATGAACATAGCCTTAGTACTCTTTGCCTCCAGCTTGTTTCTCTGCTCTCCTGGAACCATGACATAGCACACACACCCAAAGACACGTAGATGATCAATGACAGGTTTACTCTTGTTCAATACCTCAAATGGAGACAGATTCTTCAATATCTTGGTTGGAACCCGGTTGATGAGATAGCAAGCAGTCTGCACAGCATCACTCCAAAAGCGTTTTGGGACATTTGCATGAAACATCATTGATCTAGCAACCTCCATCAAGTGCCTGTTCTTCCTCTCAGCTACCCCATTCTGCTGTGGTGTGTAAGGGCAGCTAGTCTGATGCACAATCCCATGCTTGGCTAGATGACTCTTGAAGGCATTGCTGATGTATTCACCTCCATTATCTGATCTCAGTACCTTCACAGTAGCATTGTATTGATTAGATACATATGCTTGGAAGTTCATAAATGCTTCTAGCACCCTATCTTTAGATGGAAGCAATGTAAGCCAAGTATACTTAGACTTCTCGTCAATGAATGTCACAAAGTACTTCTGGCTATCTCTAGACAAACAAGGAGCAGTCCACACATCTGAATGAACTAGATCAAAGCAATGCTCATAAGTAGTTTCTGATGTTGGAAAAACAGTCCTACAATGCTTCCCTAATATGCATGCTTCACACTCCAAGTGACTAAATGACATATTAGGAATTATCAATTCAATAGCACGAGCATGAGGATGTCCCAATCTAGCATGCCAAGTAATACTATCAATCTTCTCATAAGTACTACTCAAACACATAGAATCAAAGGGTTTAGAGATCTTAGCCAATTGGAGCTGATATAGATTATTCTTGCTGTCTCCTCTCCCAATGACCCTTCCAGTCTTCAAATCTTGGAACTCAACATCATCTGGCCTGAATACTACTTGACAGCCAAGATCAATTGTGGCTTTCCTCACAGATAGCAAATTTGAAGCAAACTGTGGCATGTAGAAGGCATCTGAGTCTTTATCAAATAGCTTGAGCTTTCCAACTCCTTCTATTGGAATCCTATCACCATTAGCTATCATCACACCCCCAGTGGCTTTGTTTACATCACTCATTAAGCTTCTATCACTAATCATGTGATGACTTGCTCCAGAATCAACAATGATGGGTTTGTTGGATGTGGATGCTTTGGCAGGAGCACCTTGTCTCCGGGTCGTAGCCAAAGCATACACATACTTGACAAACTCATCCCATTCCTCCTTTGTGACACGCTCATCTGCTCCTTTGGTCTCTAGCTTCCTCATAACCCCACTGCTCTCTACAGATTCTCCCATGTAAGCTGAGTAGAAACACTCTCCTACTTGCATACTCTCCTTGATACCCTTCCTCCATAATCTGCTCATCATGACCCACATCTTAGAAAGTTTTCTCAACTTTCCCTTCTTGCAGCTTGTACCTCTCTTCCATCTACCTGGCTTCTTGTTTATCTCCCACACATCACAAATGTGTTCAACCAACTCACATATCTCTCCCATAAGAAGGCTAAAGATCACATCTTGCTTCCTCCTTCCTGTATGAGTTTTCACCATACCCAACTCTGATTCTACTTCTCTCAGCCTCCCCACAAGCTGATACAACTCGTCCTTCCTTTGTCTTAGACTATAGATCACGCCCTTGGCTTCATGACCCTCCAACCTTGCTGTCTGACCTTCTTCAGCAGCTACCTCCTTTAAAGGTTCTACCTTTACTTGAATCTCCTTCAAACTTGCTGTCTGATCTTTCTCAGCAGCTCTCACCTTTAAAGGCTCTTCCTTTACATGATTACTCCAAATCCCACAGCTTTCCAAAGCTGTCTCTACCCAATCTGACCAGATCCACTTGTTTTCTCTCCCTTTCTTCACTTGATAACTTGATCTTGTCTTCATCTCTCTGCTCACGTTTGACTCCATCAGATGTCCGCAATAAAACCCAGCAAATGAAGAACAGAGCTCAAAACCACCAAGAACACTCAAGAACATCAAGAACAGCTCAAGAACACAAAACCAGATTTTTTAAGAACATGAATAACACACTTCCACCCTTTTAGTAACCTGGCTCTGATACCATATACACTTTTGTGTATTAGAGTGTGTTTAAGAACAATCAGATTGTTTGTGTAAGATTAAAGAGATTAACAGAATAAGTAGAGAGAGAATAGAGAGAATACTCAAAACTCCATTAATTAATTTAATGTCTCAGATACAAGTTATATATGAAGAGATAAGGATAATACAAAGAGGATTTCGAAATCATAAGCATGTGAAGTCAAGGGATAGGCTGTAAAGATGCTTCACATGCTTGGACAGGCTGTAAAGGTGCTTTACCTTTCCAGCTATGACCAGACCTTATCCAAACTACTCCTTCCTTATCCAGACTTCCTCTTGGGCGTGATCCACTCTCCAAAGGGATGCAAAGTAACTTCCTAAGCTTTTAACTTAGTTACCACAGTCAAACCGAAGTTACTGTGGTAAAACTCCAAAGTTACTATCTGCCCCAATACTCTTCCTCTATCAATGTATCACCTCTTCTCAACATGATTTGGATACATAAAGTGGTGGAGAATCAACAGGAAGTTTAATAAATCTCATAGGAGTTGGCATGAAGAAGTTATCCCACTTTCAAATCAGGTGATACCAGTTTCCCAGTTTGGGAATAGCACAGCTTCTTCGTCGTTCTAATCAAACCAGGATGAATCACTTTGTAAGAAGCTTGATTTGGATACATAAAGTGGTGGAGAATCACCAGGAAGTTGAATAAATCTCATAGGAGTTGGCATGAAGAAGTTATCCCACTTTCAAATCAAGTGATTCCAGTTTCCCAGTTTGGGAATAGCACAACTTCTTCGTCGTTTTAATCAAACCAGGATGAATAACTTTGTAAGAAGCTTGATTTGGATACATAAAGTGGTGGAGAATCACCAGGAAGTTGAATAAATCTCATAGGAGTTGGCATGAAGAAGTTATCCCACTTTCAAATCAGGTGATTCCAGTTTCCCAGTTTGGGAATAGCACAGCTTCTTCGTCGTTCCAATCAAACCAGGATGAATCATTTTGTAAGAAGCTTGATTTGGATACATAAAGTGGTGGAGAATCAACAGGAAGTTTAATAAATCTCATAGGAGTTGGCATGAAGAAGTTATCCCACTTTCAAATCAGGTGATTCCAGTTTCCCAGTTTGGGAATAGCACAGCTTCTTCGTCGTTCCAATCAAACCAGGATGAATCACTTTGTGAAAATCTTGATTTGGATACATAAAGTGGTGGAGAATCACCAGGAAGTTGAATAAATCTCATAGGAGTTGGCATGAAGAAGTTATCCCACTTTCAAATCAGGTGATTCCAGTTTCCCAGTTTGGGAATAGCACAGCTTCTTCGTCGTTCCAATCAAACCAGGAAGAATCACTTTGTAAGAAGCTTGATTTGGATACATAAAGTGGTGGAGAATCACCAGGAAGTTGAATAAATCTCATAGGAGTTGGGATGAAGAAGTTATCCCACTTTCAAATCAGGTGATTCCAGTTTCCCAGTTTGGGAATAGTACAGCTTTCTTCGTCGTTCCAATCAAACCAGGATGAATCATTTTGTAAGAAGCTTGATTTGGATACATAAAGTGGGGGAGAATCAACAGGAAGTTTAATAAATCTCATAGGAGTTGGCATGAAGAAGTTATCCCACTTTCAAATCAGGTGATTCCAGTTTCCCAGTTTGGGAATAGCACAGTTTCTTCTTCGTTGTTCTAATCAAACCAGGATGAATCACTTTGTAAGAAGCTTGATTTGGATACATAAAGTGGTGGAGAATCACCAGGAAGTTGAATAAATCTCATAGGAGTTGGCATGAAGAAGTTATCCCACTTTCAAATCAGGTGATTCCAGTTTCCCAGTTTGGGAATAGCACAACTTCTTCGTTGTTTTAATCAAACCAGGGTGAATAACTTTGTAAGAAGATTGATTTGGATACATAAAGTGGTGGAGAATCACCAGGAAGTTGAATAAATCTCATAGGAGTTGGCATCAAAAAGTTATCCCACTTTCAAATCAGGTGATTCCAGTTTCCCAGTTTGGGAATAGCACAGCTTCTTCGTCGTTCCAATCAAACCAGGATGAATCACTTTGTAAGAAGCTTGATTTGGATACATAAAGTTGTGGAGAATCACCAGGAAGTTGAATAAATCTCATGGGATAACTTCTTCTTGCCAACTCCTATGAGATTTATTCAACTTCCTGGTGATTCTCCAGAACTTTATGTATCCAAATCAAGCTTCTTACAATGTGATTCATCCTGGTTTGATTGGAACGACGAAGAAGCTGTGCTATTCCCAAACTGGGAAACTGGAATCACCTGATTTGAAAGTGGGATAACGTCTTCATGCCAACTCCTATGAGATTTATTCAAATCTCATAGGAGTTGGCATGAAGACGTTATCCCACTTTCAAATCAGGTGATTCCAGTTTCCCAGTTTGGGAATAGCACAGCTTTTTCGTCGTTCCAATCAATCCAGGATGAATCACTTTGTGAGAAGCTTGATTTGGATACATAAAGTGGTGGAGAATCACCAAGAAGTTGAATAAATCTCATAGGAGTTGGCATGAAGATGTTATCCCACTTTCAAATCAGGTGATTCCAGTTTCCCAGTTTGGGAATAGCACAGCTTCTTCGTCGTTCCAATCAAACCAGGATGAATCACTTTGTGAGAAGCTTGATTTGGATACATAAAGTGGTGGAGAATCACCAGGAAGTTGAATAAATCTCATTGGAGTTGGCAGGAAGAAGTTATCCCACTTTCAAATCAGGTGATTCCAGTTTCCCAGTTTGGGAATAGCACAGCTTCTTCGTCATTCCAATTAAACCAGGATGAATCACTTTGTAAGAAGCTTTATTTGGATACATAAAGTGGTGGAGAATCACCAGGAAGTTGAATAAATCTCATAGGAGTTGGCATGAAGAAGTTATCCCACTTTCAAATCAGGTGATTCCAGTTTTCCAGTTTGGGAATAGCACAGCTTCTTCGTCGTTCCAATCAAACCAGGAAGAATCTCTTTGTAAGAAGCTTGATTTGGATACATAAAGTTGTGGAGAATCACCAGGAAGTTGAATAAATCTCATAGGAGTTGGCAAGAAAAAGTTATCCCACTTTCAAATCAGGTGATTCCAGTTTCCCAGTTTGGGAATAGCACAGCTTCTTCGTCGTTCCAATCAAACCAGGATGAATCACTTGGTGAGAAGCTTGATTTCGATACTTAAAGTGGTGTAGAATCACCAGGAAGTTGAATAAATCTCATAGGAGTTGGCAGGAAAAAGTTATCCCACTTTCAAATCTGGTGATTCCAGTTTCCCAGTTTGTTGAAGCTTACATGATCTGAGAGTACTTGGTGGTTATTCAAGAAGAGGAACAGATCAGTTATGAATCATAATGAAGGATGAAGAAGCAATCACCAATGCGACCTCTAGAGTGAGGTGATTGGTACTACAGTCTGAAGCATCCTGTCATGAAGGTTTCAGTAACATGGTGGTGACTCATGAAGAAGAAGCAGCCAAGACTCAGCTTGTATCTATCAAGGAAGATCTGGTAGTCCGAGCACTTGATCACAACAAGAAGGTTGTGAGAAAGGGGGAGAGACCAAGATCTGTCTCTTGTTTCTGATTTAAGTAAACACCTCATCCTGCCAAAGTCTCTTGTGTTTACTTAAATCAGAAACAAGAGACTTTGAGAGATTAAGAGTATAAGAAAGGGAGAGTTTAAAGGGAATCTGATTCAAGAACACATTTCATTATGAAGTGGAGAGGGGAAATCCCCCAAACTCCCTTAAGGCTCAAAATCGCCTCTTACAAGCTTATTTATAAGCTTAA
Organism: Brassica napus; assembly: GCF_020379485.1. Lineage (NCBI taxonomy): Eukaryota > Viridiplantae > Streptophyta > Magnoliopsida > Brassicales > Brassicaceae > Brassica > Brassica napus. The sequence goes on from NW_026015171.1 coordinate 17,883, forward strand.
TAGGTTTGCACAATCTGAAACCTAAATCTAATGGATAATATTAACTTGAGAGAATGGATGGTGTAGATGAGAGCTTGGTATTGCAATCTGTGTGATGTCTTGTGATTGGCTGAGGGCTGATGATATCTGATTGGCTGATTCAAACTGGTCAAAGGGAAGGCTGTTCTCCCATTGGCTCCTTATAGGCTCCCATGTATCAAGCCTTCATTCAGACCATGTTCATGGTCGTGCCCCCCCTTTGGCTTTACAGCCAAGGCCAGCCTGTCCATCCTCCAAAGTAACCAATCAGCTCCATCTTTGCTCTCATTGGCCGCTTGCCTCCACAAAGGATCTTCTTGATTTCCTTTTGATGCTTCACGACCAGACTTCTTTTTATTAGCCCTAAGTATGCACAAAGTCTCCCGGACATGTTCTGATCACGCCCTAAGTTTGCACATCTTGTCCCGGACTTTGCACCACCTCAAAACATCTCAAATGGCCAAGTTGTGTATCCTCGGGTTGTCTCGGTCCGTACGGATCCGTACAGGTCCGTACCATCCGTACTGCCTCGCCCTAAGTATGCACACTTGCCCATTTGCTCCCAAACACTCATCTAAGTCCCTCCTGGACTTGGCCCTATCTTTGCACAGCCATATGAGCACTTCTGGACACCTTTAACCACTCCTAAAGTCTTCATAGATAATCTCCGGAGGTCTTGCCCTATTCTTGCTCAAGACTCAATCTCAACTCAACACTTCACCACTCCATTTCTTTTCTTCAAGTCAACACTCCCCCTCAAGCTTGACTCTAGCTGATCCTAAGTCAAGCTTGGAACCTTGAAGAACTTCCTCATTAAAAACCTCACCAAGGAAAACCCTTTGGGACAAAACCTTGATGAGGGAAAAAGAGTAAAGCCTCCAAGGCCTAGGGATTGGCCAGTGAGTCTTTGTGCCTTACCAGCAATGTAAGGGACACAAAGACTCTGGATCATGGCCCTCATTTGATGCAAGATAGAACCCACTCCTCTTGCTCATCATCAACACTTCTTGTACTCTTCTTTAGACAGATCTTGGTCTCTCCCCCTTTCTCACAACCTTCTTGTTGTGATCAAGTGCTCGGACTACCAGATCTTCCTTGATAGATACAAGCTGAGTCTTGGCTGCTTCTTCTTCATGAGTCACCACCATGTTACTGAAACCTTCATGACAGGATGCTTCAGACTGTGGTACCAATCACCTCACTCTAGAGGTCGCATTGGTGATTGCTTCTTCATCCTTCATTATGATTCATAACTGATCTGTTCCTCTTCTTGAATAACCACCAAGTACTCTCAGATCATGTAAGCTTCAACAAACTGGGAAACTGGAATCACCAGATTTGAAAGTGGGATAACTTTTTCCTGCCAACTCCTATGAGATTTATTCAACTTCCTGGTGATTCTACACCACTTTAAGTATCGAAATCAAGCTTCTCACCAAGTGATTCATCCTGGTTTGATTGGAACGACGAAGAAGCTGTGCTATTCCCAAACTGGGAAACTGGAATCACCTGATTTGAAAGTGGTGGAGAATCACCAGGAAGTTGAATAAATCTCATAGGAGTTGGCATGAAGAAGTTATTCCACTTTCAAATCAGGTGATTCCAGTTTTCCAGTTTGGGAATAGCACAGCTTCTTCGTCGTTCCAATCAAACCAGGAAGAATCTCTTTGTAAGAAGCTTGATTTGGATACATAAAGTGGTGGAGAATCACCAGGAAGTTGAATAAATCTCATAGGAGTTGGCATGAAGTAGTTATCCCACTTTCAAATCAGGTGATTCCAGTTTCCCAGTTTGGGAATAGCACAGCTTGTTCGTCGTTCCAATCAAACCAGGATGAATCACTTGGTGAGAAGCTTGATTTGGATACTAAAAGTGGTGTAGAATCACTAGGAAGTTGAATAAATCTCGTAGGAGTGGGGATGAAGACGTTATCCCACTTTCAAATAAGGTGATTCCAGTTTTCCAGTTTGGGAATAGGACAGCTTTTTCTGTTGAGATGAAGACCAAGAAGTGAAGAGATGAAGCTTTGGGGATGAATGAAGTGAGACAGTAACTTTGGAGTTTTTACCACAGTAACTTTGGAGTTTCACCATTTCTGGATAAAGGTAACTAAGTTAGAGCTTGGGAAGTTACCTTACATCCATTTGGAGAGTAAAAACGTCCAAGGGTACTTGGAGAGGATAAGGAGCACATGGACAGGTTGTCTTGAGCTGGAAAGGGGAAAATGCTTTATTACTATAGCAAGCATGTGAGGAAACACAGCCAAGCATTTTCAAAAGGAGTTCCAGCCTGTCCATTGACTCCACATGCTTATGGATTTCGAAATACACTTTATCAGCCTTATCTCTTCATATATATCTTGTATCTGAATCATTAAATCAATTAATAGAGTTTTGAGTCTCTCTCTCTCTAGAATCTCTCTATTCTCTCTAATCTTTACTCTAATCTTCTCTGATTATTATTAAACACACTCTAAAACACAAAAGTGTTTATGGTATCAGAGCCAGGTTGCTCAAAAGGGGGTGAGTGTGTGATTTATTTTTCGCAAATCTGGGTTCTTTCTTGAGTGTTCTTAGTGTTCTTGGTGTTCTTGAGTGTTCTTGGTGAGTCTGGGTTATGTTCTTCAGTCACTAGGCTCGTTTGGATCTTTCTGATGGAAACAAACAACCTAGTCATGGAGATGAAGCACAGATCTAGTATTCCATTGAAGCTTGAAGAGGAAACTGGTGGAAGTTGGTCAAGATGGGCAAAGGCAGTGTTGAGGAGCTGTGTGTTGTGGAGTATGATTTTAGAGAATAAGAAAGGTATTGAGAAGTCTAAGAGAGATTCAAGAGAGATTAGAGTGTTTAAGAGAAAGTGTATGAGATTATCATGATGAACTAGAGAGAGATACTCATAAACTCGTGTTTTTTATTAATCAAGACAGAGTTTACAATATATAGGATCAGATACAAGGGTTTCAGAGAGACTAAGCATGTGAGGTCAAGGATAAGGTTGCTTTAATTCAAACTTGATCCAATGGGAGCTGTCACACGTTTTTGGCATCTTGGACCAGGTTCCTTTTGCCTTTACAGCCTGTTCCAGCCTGTGTGGATAAGGCTCAGTCACTCTATCCATCCAAACGGTCATCTCCCCTAAGGTAAAACTCCTTTGGCCGTTTACTTCTTTCACGCGGTAACTTCTCCTCTTGGTCGAGTGGTGGATTGATCCGGACCGTACGGATGGTACGGCCTGTACGGCCTTGTACGGTCTGATCACTCCCAAGCTTTCCTTCTCTTTGCCTTCACATTATCTCATTCCCAACTCCTTAAGCTATCTTCTCATATATTGTTCAACTCATTTCAACACTCCCCCTCAAGCTTAACTTAGTAACTTAGTTAAGCTTGGAACAACCATGAGATCTTCCTCATTAAAAACCTCACCAAAGAAAACCCATTGGGACAAAACTTTGATGAGGGAAAAAGAGTGAAGAGCTCATGGCTAAGGGGATCAGCTCCGTGGTGTAAGATCTATGAGTCCCAATCTGATGTGAATGGACTCCATAGTCTTTTGTCTTGCTGCCTTGGTGAACACATCCGCAAGTTGATCCTCACTCCTCGTATAGCATGGCAGGATTACTCCCAAGACAATCATCTGCCTCACCTTGTGACAATCAACTTCAATGTGCTTGGTTCTCTCATGGAAGACTGAGTTGGTTGCAATGTGTATAGCCGCTTGATTATCACAGTGCATAGTCATTGGAGTCACTTGCTCTATCTCCAAATGCTTCAAGATCCCTTTAATCCATACCAACTCATTTGTAAGCTTCAGCATTGCTCTATACTCAGCTTCAGCACTTGAACACGATACCACCTTCTGCTTCTTGCTCTTCCAAGTCACCAAGTTGCCTCCAATGAATGTACAATAGCCGGTGGTTGATCTTCTGTCTGCTCTATCTCCAGCCCAATCAGCGTCACAATATCCCACCACTTCAGTACTCTTGTTGCATCCCATCCATACTCCAAGGCTTGATGTCCCGTTCAGATACAAGAGAAGTCTCTCCACCATGCGCCAGTGATGTTCCTTTGGGACTTGCATATGCTGGCTCACTTGATTCACAGCAAAGCATATGTCTGGTCTTGTGATAGTGAGATAGATGAGCTTCCCTACCAGCTTCCTGTATAGCTTTGGATCATGAAAGGCCTTGCTATCTTCAACCTCCCCCTCACGTGGAATCTTGTATCCATCTTCAAGGGGCATCTTTGCTGTCTTATCTCCTTGTATACCTGCATCTTTCAAAAGATCAAGTGTATACTTCCTTTGGGAAATGAACAATCCTTCCTTAGATCTACACAACTCAATTCCAAGGAAGTATTTCATTTCTCCTAAGTCTTTGATTTCAAATACAGATTTCAAAAACTCCTTTGTGGCTTTTATACCAGCCTTATCACTACCTGTTATTATAATGTCATCAACATATACAAGTAGGCAAATGATACCTGAGGGTGTAGTGAGAGTGAATAGAGTGTGATCTAGTTCAGACTTCTTGAACCCCCGTCCGTTTAAGGTAGTGCTCAATTTGTTGTACCATGCTCTAGGAGATTGCTTCAATCCATAGATAGCCTTCTTGAGTCTCAATACATTTCCAGGTTTCACAAGATGCTCTAGGCCTGGTGGTGGATGCATATATACTTCATCCTCTAGCTCTCCTTGAAGAAAGGCATTCTTCACATCCATCTGCCAAAGCTCCCACTCAAGGTTCACAGCAAGAGACAATACAATCCTTATAGTATGTAGCTTGGCAACAGGAGCAAAGGTATCAATGTAGTCTTCCCCATATGTTTGAGTGTATCCTCTAGCCACCAATCTTGTCTTCTTCCTCTCAATGGTTCCATCAGGTAGATACTTGATAGTGAATATCCACTTGCTTGTTACAGCCTTCTTCCCTTTTGGCAACTCACTTTCAAACCAAGTATCATTCTTTATCATAGCATTAGCTTCATCACCCACTGATTCTTTCCAATCTTCATGTAGCATTGCTTCTTCATATGATCTTGGTACACTACTTCCATCTAAGCTTGTAATGAAAGCGCAATGTTCCTTTGGGTAACTAGCAAAAGAACACACAGCCTGAGAGGGATGCTTCACAGCCTGAGCATTGTAGTACACTCTCGTGTTTACCCAGTTGGAAACATCCTTCTTCAACCGTGTGCTTCTCCTTAATGGAACTGGTTCCACCTCCACCACCGTAGGCTGAACTGCTTCCCCTTCTACTTCATCTGGTTCCACTTCTTGAATGACTTCTTCCTCGCTTTGTATCACACCTTGACCATGACTATCTGAGTCTTGATCTTCATGATCTTCAGGCTCAGTCTCATTTCCCCCTTCATGATCATGGTGTGATGGTTCTTCAGCTTCATTCTCCTTGGTTGGTTGCTGATCCTGGGACATGTTGATTCCAAGTCCTTCTAGTACACGCCTAAGACTTGTAGCTCTATCAGATGGTTGAGACAAATCTTCAAGATCTTCCCACTTTCTATCTCCATAAAAGCTCTTATCCTCCAAGAACTTAACATCTCTAGACACAAGAACTCTCCTGGCTTCTGAATCATAGCATTTATATCCCTTTTGTGATGTTGAGTAGCCAATGAACATGGCTCTTGTGCTCTTTGCTTCTAGCTTATTCCTTAGCTCCCTGGGTACGAGTACAAAGCACACACATCCAAAGACTCTTAAGTGATCCAGCACAGGTTTGTTTCTGTTTAGAACTTCATAAGGTGCCTGATCCTCCAAGATCTTGGTTGGTATCCTATTGATCAGATAACAAGCCGAGATCACAGCATCACTCCAGAATCTTTTAGGCACACTTGTGTGAAACATCATAGACCTTGCCACCTCCATTAGGTGTCTATTCTTTCTCTCGGCTACACCATTCTGTTGAGGAGTGTATGGACAACTTGTCTGATGTAGAATCCCATGGTGAGCTAGATGACTCTTGAAAGCATTACCAGTATATTCTCCACCATTATCAGACCTGAAAATCTTAATCTTGGCATTATACTGGTTAGATATATAAGCTTGGAAGTTTTTAAATGCATCAAGAACCCTATCCTTTGTTTTAATGAGTGTTATCCAGGTGTACTTAGATTTTTCATCTATAAATGTGACAAAGTACTTGTAATTATCTCTAGATAAGCAGGGAGCAGTCCATACATCAGAGTGAACAAGATCAAAACACTTATCATAGATAGTAGTAGATCTTTTAAACACAGTCTTACAATGTTTTCCCAAAATACAAGCCTCACAATCATTATTTTTAAACATGACACCTGGTAACATTAAGCTTAAGGCTCTAACATGTGGATGTCCTAGCCTAGAATGCCATAATGCACCTTTACTTAAAACAGAACTCAGCAAACAACTAGAAATGGGATTAATATCTTCAAGTACATAAAGATCTCCCTTGGTTACTCCTTGTCCAATCAACTTATTGCTCTCAATATCCTGAAATGTCACATTGTTAGGACTAAAGATAACATTGCATTGTAGATCATTGGTACATCTTTTAACAGATAAGAGATTAGAAGTGAAATCAGGCATGTAAAATGCTTTAGAGTTCTTATCAAATAGCTTTAAGTCTCCTACACCTTTAATGGGAATTCTATCTCCATTTGCAATCATTACATGTCCATGAGCAGGTTCTATGTTTTTAATCAAGCTATCATCACTGATCATGTGATGAGATGCACCAGAGTCAACAATCAATGGTTTTATGCCTCTAGCTAGATGAGTTCTAGGTGATTCATTTCTCAGTTTTAATTCCTCAATGATATCTATCAACCTATTCTCATTCCTAGGCATCATATGAGCAGTGTAAGAATAACCAAGAGTGTTTCCGAATGTACCAGACTCCTTAAGAGCTTTGATGAGGGCATCAATGTCAGATTTGCGAATCACTTCATGCTCCAAACTCTTTGCGGCCGTGTAGTGAGTTGCCATTGCCTTTCCTGCGCTTTCACCCACTTGTGCACTTGAGCCTGCTCCTGATGGACCGGACTCACTTGCTTCAGTAGACAGGTTAGCTCTGGCTTCTCGGTCTTTGTTGAATTTGGCCGGCTTGAGATGGGGGTGAAGGATCCAGCATTGGCTCCTCTTGTGTCCCAACTTCTTGCAGTGATCACAATTGCCTCCAAACCTCCTCTCATCACCATACTTCCTCTCATCAGTCTTGTATGCTGCACGGTTAGCTTGTGCTCCTTCCTCAGCCTTGTTGGCTAGAGCTAAGTCTCCCTTGCTTCCAAAGAGACCAAGTGACCCTTCCTCCTTCTGAAGTTGCGCACACACTTCCTCCATAGATGGGAGATTTGGCATCCTCAACATGTGCTTGATCACATCGTTGAATGGAGGATCCAACGTCAACAGCAAACCAAACACCTGATCCTGCTCCCTCCTCTCCGTGAGTAGCTCTTGATCATTAGTGCTTGGCCTCAACGATTCAAGCTCAGACCACAAGGATCTATACTTGCCCAAATGCTTGGTGAACTCCTCTCCATCTTGTACCAGTGTGTTGATAGCTTTCTTGATCTCATACACACGGCTCAGATTGGTAACGTTCCCAAAAGTCTTTTGGAGTACCTCCCACAGGTGTTTTGGAGTCTCGCAGTAGCTGTAGGCTTCCAAGAGATGTTCTTCAAGTGATCCTTGCAGCACAGATAGCACCATCAAGTCATCTTGAATCCACTTCTTTCCATCAGCAACCGCGAGCTCTCTTCCACCTTCTTCCTCACTGGCCACTGGTGCTGGGGCTCCATCTGTGATGTGATCCCATAACCCTAGCCTCCCAATGGCTGTCTTCACAAGCCTAGACCACAACAGGTAGTTTCCCCCACCCTTGAGTGAAATCGGAACCGAAATAACCTTGTTTCCTCCCATCTTGATTTGCTTGAACTTTGTTTAGAATCTCACAAGAAAGAACGTTTATCTGAAGCTGAAGAACACAAGATCTCAATACCACAGCCAACCTGGCTCTGATACCATATGATTTTAGAGAATAAGAAAGGTATTGAGAAGTCTAAGAGAGATTCAAGAGAGATTAGAGTGTTTAAGAGAAAGTGTATGAGATTATCATGATGAACTAGAGAGAGATACTCATAAACTCGTGGTTTTATTAATCAAGACAGAGTTTACAATATATAGGATCAGATACAAGGGTTTCAGAGAGACTAAGCATGTGAGGTCAAGGATAAGGTTGCTTTAATTCAAACTTGATCCAATGGGAGCTGTCACACGTTTTTGGCATCTTGGACCAGGTTCCTTTTGCCTTTATAGCCTGTTCCAGCCTGTGTGGATAAGGCTCAGTCACTCTATCCATCCAAACGGTCATCTCCCCTAAGGTAAAACTCCTTTGGCCGTTTACTTCTTTCACGCGGTAACTTCTCCTCTTGGTCGAGTGGTGGATTGATCCGGACCGTACGGATGGTACGGCCGGTACGGCCTTGTACGGTCTGATCACTCCCAAACTTTCCTTCTCTTTGCCTTCACATTATCTCATTCCCAACTCCTTAAGCTATCTTCTCATATATTGTTCAACTCATTTCAACAGTAAACACGAGAGTGTACTACAATGCCCAGGCTGTGGAACATCCCTCTCAAGCTGTGTGTTCCTTTGCTCATTATCCAGAAGAACATTGTGCCTTTATGGTAAGCTTAGATGAGAGCCATGTACCAAAGTCATATGAGGAAGCCATGAAGGACAAGGAGTGGAGGGAATCAGTGAAAGCTGAATCCAATGCAATGATCAAGAATGACACTTGGTATGAGAGTGAGTTACCTAAAGGAAAGAGAGCAGTGTCTAGTATATGGATCTTTACAATCAAGTACCAAGCAAATGGACAGATTGATAGAAAGAAGACTCGTTTGGTTGCAAGAGGATTCACTCAAACATATGGAGAGGATTATAAAGACACATTTGCGCCAGTTGCTAAGCTACATACCATCAGGATTGTCCTATCACTTGCGGTGAATCTTGAGTGGGGCTTGTGGCAAATGGATGTAAAGAATGCATTCCTACAAGGAGAACTAGAAGATGAAGTGTATATGTTACCTCCTCCTGGTCTAGAGCACTTGGTGAAGAAAGGGAATGTTCTTAGACTAAAGAAAGCTATCTATGGTCTAAAACAATCACCACGGGCATGGTACAACAAGTTGAGCACAACTCTGAATGGAAGAGGCTTTAGGAAGTCAGAGCTTGATCATACTCTCTTTACACTCAACACACCTTCAGGTATTGTCGCTCTACTTGTGTATGTAGATGACATCATTATAACAGGTAGTGATAAAGAAGAGATACAAGCCACTAAAGACTTTCTTAAATCTGTTTTTGAGATTAAAGACTTGGGAGAGATGAAATACTTCCTTGGGATTGAGATATGTAGATCCAAGGAAGGTTTGTTTCTATCCCAAAGAAAGTATACACTTGATCTGTTGAAAGATGCAGGTAAGCTTGATGGAAAGACGGCCAAGACTCCTTTGGAAGATGGATACAAGGTTCCACGTGAGGGGGAGATTGAAGACAGTCCACCATTCAAGGATGCAAAGCTTTATAGAAAGCTAGTGGGTAAGCTCATATACCTAACCATCACACGTCCTGATATTTGTTTTGCTGTGAACCAGGTGAGTCAGCATATGCAAGTTCCAAAAGAACATCATTGGGGAATGGTGAACCGGATCTTGATGTATCTTAATGGCTCAGCGGATCAAGGAGTGTGGATGGGGTGTAATGGGAGTACAGAAGTTGTAGGCTACTGTGATGCAGATTGGGCAGGAGATAGAGCAGATAGAAGGTCCACAACCGGCTACTGCATAGAAGGTCCACAACCGGCTACTGCACATTCATTGGAGGGAACTTAGTAACTTGGAAGAGTAAGAAGCAGAAGGTGGTCTCATGCTCAAGTGCTGAAGCTGAATACCGAGCCATGCTGAAGCTGACTAATGAGCTTGTATGGATCAAAGGGATACTGAAGCACTTGGAGATTATTCAATCCACTCCAATGACCATGCATTGTGACAACCAGGCTGCTATACACATTGCCACCAACTCAGTCTTCCATGAGAGAACCAAGCACATTGAAGTAGATTGTCACAAGGTGAGGCAAATGATTCTTCTTGGAGTCATCTTACCATGTTACACGAGAAGTGAAGATCAGCTAGCAGATGTGTTCACAAAGGCAGCAAGACAGAAGACAATAGAGTCCATTCATAGCCGGCTAGGACTCATTGATCTCACGAGAAGGAGCTAAGCCCCTTGGCTATGAGGTCTTTACTCTTTTTCCCTTACCAAAGTTTTGTCCCAATGGGTTTTCTTTGGTGAGGTTTTTAATGAGGAAGATCTCATGGCTATCCAAGCTTAGACTTTCACAAAGCTAAGCTTGAGGGGGAGTGTTGAGATGAGTCAAGTATATGTGGAGCAAGTGAGGAGTTGAGACTAAGGAGATGAGTTGAAGCTTGGAAAGGTTTGGGTAAGGTCCGTACTGTCCGTACATGACCGTACCATCCGTACACATGGAGATGGGTAAAACCTTGACAAGAGTAAAGAAGTTACTTGGGGTAACTTATGGGAAGGGAAGGAACTTACCTGGATGGATCAGACCGTTGAGGGATAAGGAAGAGCGCGCCTTGACAGGCTGGAACAGCTGGAAAGGCAAGAGCATCTCGGTCCAAGATGCTAGATGCTCCGCGCATGTGGAGAAGCTAATTGGCTAGTTCAAATGAGCTTATCCTTTCTACATTGACCTCACATGCTTCAGTCTTCTCTTGATTTCGAAAACCCTTGTATGCTCACACTATATATTGTAACTCATGTTGTTAATGAAAGATTAGACAGTTCTTGACACTAAAACAATCTCTTAGACTCAAAGGCTCTCAATCATGATCATACACTAAACTCTTAGCTAAACTCGTCCTAAATAACCTCTAGACTCTTTCTAATCTCTTTCTTTCCTTATATCAAACTCAGATTCTCTAAAACTTATACTTTTGAAATGAACGGACAGGAGGGCACACACGCTTCTGGCTTTACAGCCTGTCCCAGAGCTGGATGGATAAGGCGCGTCCCAACCTTATCCATAAACGGTCTGATCCGTTCCAAACCTTCCGTGTCTAATGAAGGCACTGCTCGTCCATCTTCCTTCTCTTTCACGTTCCCTCAGATGTACGGTCATGCCCTATCCGTACACACCATGCCCTAACTTTGCACAACCTTTAAACTGACTTTAAAGGTCATTCAAGCTCTCATGGTCGAGGTGATCCGTACCGTCCGTACTTAGGCCGTACCGTTCTTCCCTTTCACATTACTTGCCCAACTCCTCTTTTCTTTCACATAATGGCTTCCTCATCTCAACAAGTAAGAGAACTACCATTGTCCTTGAGAGCCTTGATGAGGGCATCAATGTCAGAACGTCTGATCATCTCATGCTCCATACTGCTCTTCCCGGGCGTGTGCTGAGATGCCATAGCCTTGACATCACTCTCCTCAGCTCTCACACCAGCACCATTGCTTCCCCTTGATGATCCGGCCTCACTTGATTCAGCTGAGAGATGAGCCCTTCCTTCTCGGTACTTAACAAACTTGGATGGCTTGAGGTGGGGATGGAGGATCCAGCATTGACTCCTCTTGTGCCCTGGCTTCTTGCAGTGGTCACAGTTGCCACCAAACTTCCTCTCATCTCCTTTATACGCCGCCTTGTTTGCTTGGACCGTCTCAACTTGATTCGCCGAGGTCATCTCCCCCTTTCCACCAAACAGGCCAAGAGAATCATCCTCCTTTTGTAGCTGTGCGCACACATCATCAAAGGACGGGAGCTTTGGGGCCCTCAGCATATGCTTTATCACATCCTTGTAAACCGGATTCAGTGTCAATAACAAGCCAAACACTTGGTCTTGCTCACGCCTCTCCATAAGCGTAGCCTCATCGTTGGTATTTGGCCTCAACATCTCTAGTTCAGACCACAAGGCCCTGAACTTTCCCAAGTGTTTAGTGAACTCCTCCTCTTCTTGCATCAGTGTGTTGATAGCTCTCTTTACTTCAAACACCCTGCTCAGATTGGAGATGTTGCCATACACTTTCTGAAGCGTCTCCCACAACGCCTTTGGGGTCTCGCAGTAGCTATATGCCTCCAAGATTGAAGCTTCAAGTGACCCTTGCAACACGGCCAACACCTTTAGGTCCTCTTGCGCCCACTTCTCTTGATCGGCTACAACTATCTCCGTGGATCCTCCATCTATAGCAACTGGTTTTGGGACTCCATCTGTGACATGACCCCATAAACCCTTGCTCCCAATGACTGTCTTCACCAGCCTTGACCAAAGCAGGTAGTTTCCACCACCTTTTAATGTAACCGGAACCGCCAGCACCTTGTTTCCTTCCATCTTGTCTTGCATAACTCAGATCGTGATCTTGTACTGAACTGAAGCTGAAGATTTGCGGAATGAACACACCAGGCTATGAGGAACCTGGCTCTGATACCATATAAGATTTATAGAAAGAGTTAGAGTGTTTTAGAGAATAAGAGACTGAGATTGGATTATGAAGAGATTAGTGAAGAATCATGATGAACACTCAAGAACAAGAGAGAGAGAATGACTCAAACTGTGTAATCTTTTATTAATGAGAGAGTTTACAATATATAGGACATGGTACAAGGGTTTCCAAGACTCTAAGGATAAGGCTAAGCATGTGAAGTCAATACAGGAGCAAGACCAGGTTTAAATCGATCCAATGGCTGATCTCACATGTGTAAAGCATCTTTGCTTTTGCTTTACCTTTCCAGCATGGGACAGGCAGTCATGGTGACCCTTATCCTTCTTCCAACGGTCTGATTCTTATCCAAGACTGAGGCTCAGACCGTTTACCACTCTAACTCCTCATTTTAACTTTCACCTTTGGTTAATGTTTGTGATCGCCCTTGATATGTACGGCTTGTACGGCCAGTACCTTCAGTACGGATTGTACGGCTATGACTGATCACAAACTCTCCCAAAGACTCATACCTTCTTTCCCTTTCAGTCTCTCAACTCCTTGTGCCTTCTCACACATTATACTCAGCTCATTTCAACAGAAGCTGTGCTATTCCCAAACTGGGAAACTGGAATCACCTGATTTGAAAGTGGGATAACTTTTTCATGCCAACTCCTATTAGATTTATTCAACTTCCTGGTGATTCTCCACCACTTTATGTATCCAAATAAAGCTTCTTACAAAGTGATTCATCCTGGTTTGATTGGAACGACGAAGAAGCCGTGTTATTCCCAAACTGGGAAACTGGAATCACCTGATTTGAAAGTGGGATAACTTCTTCATGCCAACTCCTATTAGATTTATTCAACTTCCTGGTGATTCTCCACCACTTTTTGTATCCAAATCAAGCTTCTCACAAAGTTATTCATCCTGGTTTGATTGGAACGACGAAGAAGCTGTGTTATTCCCAAACTGGGAAACTTGAATCACATGATTTGAAAGTGGGATAACTTCTTCATGCCAACTCCTATGAGATTTATTCAACTTCCTGGTAATTCTCCACCACTTTATGTATCCAAATCAAGCTTCTTACAAAGAGATTCATCCTGGGTTGATTGGAACGACGAAGAAGCTGTGCTATTCCCAAACTGGGAAACTGGAATCACCTGATTTGAAAGTGGGATAACTTCTTCATGCCAACTCCTATTAGATTTATTCAACTTCCTGGTGATTCTCCACCACTTTATGTATCCAAATCAAGCTTCTTACAGATTGATTCATCCTGGTTTGATTGGAACGACGAAGAAGCTATGCTATTCCCAAACTGGGAAACTGGAATCACCTGATTTGAAAGTGGGTTAACTTCTTCATGCCAACTCCTATGAGATTTATTCAACTTCCTGGTGATTCTCCACCACTTTTTGTATCCAAATCAAGCTTCTTACAAAGAGATTCATCCTGGTTTGATTGGAACGACGAAGAAGCTGTGCTATTCCCAAACTGGGAAACTGGAATCACCTGATTTGAAAGTGGGATAACTTTTTCATGCCAACTCCTATGAGATTTATTGAACTTCTTGGTGATTCTCCACCACTTTATGTATCCAAATCAAGCTTCTTACAAAGAGATTCATCCTGGGTTGATTGGAACGACGAAGAAGCTGTGCTATTCCCAAACTGGGAAACTGGAATCACCTGATTTGAAAGTGGGATAACTTCTTCATGCCAACTCCTATGAGATTTATTCAACTTCCTGGTGATTCTCCACCACTTTTGTATCCAAATCAAGCTTCTTACAAAGAGATTCATCCTGGGTTGATTGGAACGACGAAGAAGCTGTGCTATTCCCAAACTGGGAAACTGGAATCACCTGATTTGAAAGTGGGATAACTTCTTCATGCCAACTCCTATGAGATTTATTCAACTTCCTGGTGATTTTCCACCATTTTATGTATCCAAATCAAGCTTCTTACAGATTGATTCATCCTGGTTTGATTGGAACGACGAAGAAGCTGTGCTATTCCCAAACTGGGAAACTGGAATCACCTGATTTGAAAGTGGGATAACTTCTTCATGCCAACTCCTATGAGATTTATTCAACTTCCTGGTGATTCTCCACCACTTTTTGTATCCAAATCAAGCTTCTTACAAAGAGATTCATCCTGGTTTGATTGGAACGACGAAGAAGCTGTGCTATTCCCAAACTGGGAAACTGGAATCACCTGATTTGAAAGTGGGATAACTTTTTCATGCCAACTCCTATGAGATTTATTCAACTTCCTGGTGATTCTCCACCACTTTATGTATCCAAATCAAGCTTCTTACAAAGAGATTCATCCTGGGTTGATTGGAACGACGAAGAAGCTGTGCTATTCCCAAACTGGGAAACTGGAATCACCTGATTTGAAAGTGGGATAACTTCTTCATGCCAACTCCTATGAGATTTATTCAACTTCCTGGTGATTCTCCACCACTTTTGTATCCAAATCAAGCTTCTTACAAAGAGATTCATCCTGGGTTGATTGGAACGACGAAGAAGCTGTGCTATTCCCAAACTGGGAAACTGGAATCACCTGATTTGAAAGTGGGATAACTTCTTCATGCCAACTCCTATGAGATTTATTCAACTTCCTGGTGATTCTCCACCACTTTATGTATCCAAATCAAGCTTCTTACAAAGAGATTCATCCTGGTTGATTGGAACGACGAAGAAGCTGTGCTATTCCCAAACTGGGAAACTGGAATCACCTGATTTGAAAGTGGGATAACTTCTTCATGCCAACTCCTATGAGATTTATTCAACTTCCTGGTGATTCTCCACCACTTTATGTATCCAAATCAAGCTTCTTACAAAGAGATTCATCCTGGGTTGATTGGAACGACGAAGAAGCTGTGCTATTCCCAAACTGGGAAACTGGAATCACCTGATTTGAAAGTGGGATAACTTCTTCATGCCAACTCCTATGAGATTTATTCAACTTCCTGGTGATTCTCCACCACTTTTTGTATCCAAATCAAGCTTCTCACAAAGTTATTCATCCTGGTTTGATTGGAACGACGAAGAAGCTGTGTTTCCCAAACTGGGAAACTGGAATCACCTGATTTGAAAGTGGGATAACTTCTTCATGCCAACTCCTATGAGATTTATTCAACTTCCTGGTGATTCTCCACCACTTTATGTATCCAAATCAAGCTTCTTACAAAGAGATTCATCCTGGGTTTGATTGGAACGACGAAGAAGCTGTGCTATTCCCAAACTGGGAAACTGGAATCACCTGATTTGAAAGTGGGATAACTTCTTCATGCCAACTCCTATGAGATTTATTCAACTTCCTGGTGATTCTCCACCACTTTATGTATCCAAATCAAGCTTCTTACAAAGTGATTCATCCTGGTTTGATTGGAACGACGAAGAAGCTGTGCTATTCCCAAACTGGGAAACTGGAATCACCTGATTTGAAAGTGGGATAACTTCTTCATGCCAACTCCTATGAGATTTATTCAACTTCCTGGTGATTCTCCACCACTTTATGTATCCAAATCAAGCTTCTTACAAAGAGATTCATCCTGGTTTGATTGGAACGACGAAGAAGCTGTGCTATTCCCAAACTGGGAAACTGGAATCACCTGATTTGAAAGTGGGATAACTTCTTCATGCCAACTCCTATGAGATTTATTCAACTTCCTGGTGATTCTCCACCACTTTATGTATCCAAATCAAGCTTCTTACAAAGAGATTCATCCTGGGTTGATTGGAAAGACGAAGAAGCTGTGCTATTCCCAAACTGGGAAACTGGAATCACCTGATTTGAAAGTGGGATAACTTCTTCATGCCAACTCCTATGAGATTTATTCAACTTCCTGGTGATTCTCCACCACTTTTTGTATCCAAATCAAGCTTCTTACAAAGAGATTCATCCTGGGTTGATTGGAACGACGAAGAAGCTGTGCTATTCCCAAACTGGGAAACTGGAATCACCTGATTTGAAAGTGGGATAACTTCTTCATGCCAACTCCTATGAGATTTATTCAACTTCCTGGTGATTCTCCACCACTTTATGTATCCAAATCAAGCTTCTTACAAAGAGATTCATCCTGGGTTGATTGGAACGACGAAGAAGCTGTGCTATTCCCAAACTGGGAAACTGGAATCACCTGATTTGAAAGTGGGATAACTTCTTCATGCCAACTCCTATGAGATTTATTCAACTTCCTGGTGATTCTCCACCACTTTATGTATCCAAATCAAGCTTCTTACAAAGTGATTCATCCTGGTTTGATTGGAACGACGAAGAAGCTGTGCTATTCCCAAACTGGAAAACTGGAATCACCTGATTTGAAAGTGGGATAACTTCTTCATGCCAACTCCTATGAGATTTATTCAACTTCCTGGTGATTCTCCACCACTTTTGTATCCAACTCAAGCTTCTTACAAAGAGATTCATCCTGGTTTGATTGGAACGATGAAAAAGCTGTGCTATTCCCAAACTGGGAAACTGGAATCACCTGATTTGAAAGTGGGATAACTTCTTCATGCCAACTCCTATGAGATTTATTCAACTTCCTGGTGATTTCCACCACTTTATGTATCCAAATCAAGCTTCTTACAAAGAGATTCATCCTGGGTTGATTGGAAAGACGAAGAAGCTGTGATATTCCCAAACTGGGAAACTGGAATCACCTGATTTGAAAGTGGGATAACTTCTTCATGCCAACTCCTATGAGATTTATTCAACTTCCTGGTGATTTTCCACCACTTTATGTATCCAAATCAAGCTTCTTACAAAGAGATTCATCCTGGGTTGATTGGAAAGACGAAGAAGCTGTGCTATTCCCAAACTGGGAAACTGGAATCACATGATTTGAAAGTGGGATAACTTCTTCATGCCAACTCCTATGAGATTTATTCAACTTCCTGGTGATTCTCCACCACTTTTTGTATCCAAATCAAGCTTCTTACAAAGAGATTCATCCTGGGTTGATTGGAACGACGAAGAAGCTGTGCTATTCCCAAACTGGGAAACTGGAATCACCTGATTTGAAAGTGGGATAACTTCTTCATGCCAACTCCTATGAGATTTATTCAACTTCCTGGTGATTCTCCACCACTTTTTGTATCCAAATCAAGCTTCTTACAAAGAGATTCATCCTGGTTTGATTGGAACGACGAAGAAGCTGTGCTATTCCCAAACTGGAAAACTGGAATCACCTGATTTGAAAGTGGGATAACTTTTTCATGCCAACTCCTATGAGATTTATTCAACTTCCTGGTGATTCTCCACCACTTTATGTATCCAAATCAAGCTTCTTACAAAGAGATTCATCCTGGGTTGATTGGAACGACGAAGAAGCTGTGCTATTCCCAAACTGGGAAACTGGAATCACCTGATTTGAAAGTGGGATAACTTCTTCATGCCAACTCCTATGAGATTTATTCAACTTCCTGGTGATTCTCCACCACTTTATGTATCCAAATCAAGCTTCTTACAAAGTTATTCATTCTGGTTTGATTAAACGACGAAGAAGCTGTGCTATTCCCAAACTGGGAAACTGGAATCACTGATTTGAAAGTGGGATAACTTCTTCATGCCAACTCCTATGAGATTTATTCAACTTCCTGGTGATTCTCCACCACTTTATGTATCCAAATCAAGCTTCTTACAAAGTGATTCATCCTGGTTTGATTGGAACGACGAAGAAGCTGTGCTATTCCCAAACTGGGAAACTGGAATCACCTGATTTGAAAGTGGGATAACTTCTTCATGCCAACTCCTATGAGATTTATTCAACTTCCTGGTGATTCTCCACCACTTTATGTATCCAAATCAAGCTTCTTACAAAGTGATTCATCCTGGTTTGATTGGAACGACGAAGAAGCTGTGCTATTCCCAAACTGGGAAACTGGAATCACCTGATTTGAAAGTGGGATAACTTCTTCATGCCAACTCCTATGAGATTTATTCAACTTCCTGGTGATTCTCCACCACTTTTTGTATCCAAATCAAGCTTCTTACAAAGAGATTCATCCTGGTTTGATTGGAACGACGAAGAAGCTGTGCTATTCCCAAACTGAGAAACTGGAATCACCTGATTTGAAAGTGGGATAACTTTTTCATGCCAACTCCTATGAGATTTATTCAACTTCCTGGTGATTCTCCACCACTTTATGTATCCAAATCAAGCTTCTTACAAAGAGATTCATCCTGGGTTGATTGGAACGACGAAGAAGCTGTGCTATTCCCAAACTGGGAAACTGGAATCACCTGATTTGAAAGTGGGATAACTTCTTCATGCCAACTCCTATTAGATTTATTCAACTTCCTGGTGATTCTCCACCACTTTATGTATCCAAATCAAGCTTCTTACAAAGTGATTCATCCTGGTTTGATTGGAACGACGAAGAAGCTGTGCTATTCCCAAACTGGGAAACTGGAATCACCTGATTTGAAAGTGGGATAACTTCTTCATGCCAACTCCTATGAGATTTATTCAACTTCCTGGTGATTCTCCACCACTTTTGTATCCAAATCAAGCTTCTTACAAAGAGATTCATCCTTTTTGATTGGAACGACGAAGAAGCTGTGCTATTCCCAAACTGGGAAACTGGAATCACCTGATTTGAAAGTGGGATAACTTCTTCATGCCAACTCCTATGAGATTTATTCAACTTCCTGGTGATTCTCCACCACTTTTGTATCCAAATCAAGCTTCTTACAAAGAGATTCATCCTGGTTTGATTGGAACGACGAAGAAGCTGTGCTATTCCCAAACTGGGAAACTGGAATCACCTGATTTGAAAGTGGGATAACTTTTTCATGCCAACTCCTATGAGATTTATTCAACTTCCTGGTGATTCTCCACCACTTTATGTATCCAAATCAAGCTTCTTACAAAGAGATTCATCCTGGTTTGATTGGAACGACGAAGAAGCTGTGCTATTCCCAAACTGGGAAACTGGAATCACCTGATTTGAAAGTGGGATAACTTCTTCATGCCAACTCCTATAAGATTTATTCAACTTCCTGGTGATTCTCCACCACTTTATGTATCCAAATCAAGCTTCTTACAAAGATATTCATCCTGGGTTGATTGGAACGACGAAGAAGCTGTGCTATTCCCAAACTGGGAAACTGGAATCACCTGATTTGAAAGTGGGATAACTTCTTCATGCCAACTCCTATGAGATTTATTCAACTTCCTGGTGATTCTCCACCACTTTATGTATCCAAATCAAGCTTCTTACAAAGAGATTCATCCTGGGTTGATTGGAACGACGAAGAAGCTGTGCTATTCCCAAACTGGGAAACTGGAATCACCTGATTTGAAAGTGGGATAACTTCTTCATGCCAACTCCTATTAGATTTATTCAACTTCCTGGTGATTCTCCACCATTTTATGTATCCAAATCAAGCTTCTTACAAAGAGATTCATCCTGGGTTGATTGGAACGACGAAGAAGCTGTGCTATTCCCAAACTGGGAAACTGGAATCACCTGATTTGAAAGTGGGATAACTTCTTCATGCCAACTCCTATGAGATTTATTCAACTTCCTGGTGATTCTCCACCACTTTATGTATCCAAATCAAGCTTCTTACAAAGAGATTCATCCTGGTTTGATTGGAACGATGAAAAAACTGTGCTATTCCCAAACTGGGAAACTGGAATCACCTGATTTGAAAGTGGGATAACTTCTTCATGCCAACTCCTATGAGATTTATTCAACTTCCTGGTGATTCTCCACCACTTTATGTATCCAAATCAAGCTTTTCACCCTGCTCAGATTGGAGATGTTGCCATACACTTTCTGAAGCGTCTCCACAACGCCTTTGGTGTCTCGCAGTAGCTATATGCCTCCAAGATTGAAGCTTCAAGTGACCCTTGCAACACGGCCACACCTTTAGGTCCTCTTGCGCCCACTTCTCTTGATCGGCTACAACTATCTCCGTGATCCTCCATCTATAGCAACTGGTTTTGGGACTCCATCTGTGACATGACCCCATAAACCCTTGCTCCCAATGACTGTCTTCACCAGCCTGACCAAAGCAGGTAGTTTCCACACCTTTTAATGTAACCGGAACGCCAGCACCTTGTTTCCTCCCTCTTGTCTTGCATAACTCAGATCGTGATCTTGTACTGAACTGAAGCTGAAGATTTGCGGAATGAACACACAGGCTATGGGGAACCTGGCTCTGATACCATATAAGATTTATAGAAAGAGTTAGAGTGTTTTAGAGAATAAGAGACTGAGATTGGATTATGAAGAGATTTGAAGAATCATGATGAACACTCAAGAACAAGAGAGAGAGAATGACTCAAACTGTGTAATCTTTTATTAATGAGAGAGTTTTACAATATATAGGACATGGTACAAGGGTTTCCAAGACTCTAAGGATAAGGCTAAGCATGTGAAGTCAATACAGGAGCAAGACCAGGTTTAAATCGATCCAATGGCTGATCTCACATGTGTAAAGCATCTTTGCTTTTGCTTTACCTTTCCAGCATGGGACAGGCAGTCATGGTGACCCTTATCCTTCTTCCAACGGTCTGATTCTTATCCAAGACTGAGGCTCAGACCGTTTACCACTCTAACTCCTCATTTTAACTTTCACCTTTGGTTAATGTTGTGATCGCCTTGATATGTACGGCTTGTACGGCCAGTACCTTCAGTACGGATTGTACGGCTTGGCTGATCACAAACTCTCCCAAAGACTCATACCTTCTTTCCCTTTCAGTCTCTCAACTCCTGTGCCTTCTCACACATTATACTCAGCTCATTTCAACAGAAGCTGTGCTATTCCCAAACTGGGAAACTGGAATCACCTGATTTGAAAGTGGGATAACTTTTTCATGCCAACTCCTATTAGATTTATTCAACTTCCTGGTGATTCTCCACCACTTTATGTATCCAAATAAAGCTTCTTACAAAGTGATTCATCCTGGTTTGATTGGAACGACGAAGAAGCCGTGTTATTCCCAAACTGGGAAACTGGAATCACCTGATTTGAAAGTGGGATAACTTCTTCATGCCAACTCCTATAGATTTATTCAACTTCCTGGTGATTCTCCACCACTTTTTGTATCCAAATCAAGCTTCTCACAAAGTTATTCATCCTGGTTTGATTGGAACGACGAAGAAGCTGTGTTATTCCCAAACTGGGAAACTTGAATCACATGATTTGAAAGTGGGATAACTTCTTCATGCCAACTCCTATGAGATTTATTCAACTTCCTGGTAATTCTCCACCACTTTATGTATCCAAATCAAGCTTCTTACAAAGAGATTCATCCTGGGTTGATTGGAACGACGAAGAAGCTGTGCTATTCCCAAACTGGGAAACTGGAATCACCTGATTTGAAA
Organism: Brassica napus; assembly: GCF_020379485.1. Lineage (NCBI taxonomy): Eukaryota > Viridiplantae > Streptophyta > Magnoliopsida > Brassicales > Brassicaceae > Brassica > Brassica napus. The sequence goes on from NW_026015171.1 coordinate 39,751, forward strand.
GTGGGATAACTTCTTCATGCCAACTCCTATTAGATTTATTCAACTTCCTGGTGATTCTCCACCACTTTATGTATCCAAATCAAGCTTCTTACAGATTGATTCATCCTGGTTTGATTGGAACGACGAAGAAGCTATGCTATTCCCAAACTGGGAAACTGGAATCACCTGATTTGAAAGTGGGATAACTTCTTCATGCCAACTCCTATGAGATTTATTCAACTTCCTGGTGATTCTCCACCACTTTTTGTATCCAAATCAAGCTTCTTACAAAGATATTCATCCTGGTTTGATTGGAACGACGAAGAAGCTGTGCTATTCCCAAACTGGGAAACTGGAATCACCTGATTTGAAAGTGGGATAACTTTTTCATGCCAACTCCTATGAGATTTATTGAACTTCCTGGTGATTCTCCACCACTTATGTATCCAAATCAAGCTTTACAAAGAGATTCATCCTGGGTTGATTGGAACGACGAAGAAGCTGTGCTATTCCCAAACTGGGAAACTGGAATCACCTGATTTGAAAGTGGGATAACTTCTTCATGCAACTCCTATTAGATTTATTCAACTTCCTGGTGATTCTCCACCACTTTTTGTATCCAAATCAAGCTTCTTACAAAGAGATTCATCCTGGGTTGATTGGAACGACGAACAAGCTGTGCTATTCCCAAACTGGGAAACTGGAATCACCTGATTTGAAAGTGGGATAACTTCTTCATGCCAACTCCTATGAGATTTATTCAACTTCCTGGTGATTTTCCACCACTTTATGTATCCAAATCAAGCTTCTTACAAAGAGATTCATCCTGGTTGATTGAAACGAAGACGAAGAAGCTGTGATATTCCCAAACTGGGAAACTGGAATCACATGATTTGAAAGTGGGATAACTTCTTCATGCCAACTCCTATGAGATTTATTTCAACTTCCTGGTGATTCTCCACCACTTTATGTATCCAAATCAAGCTTCTGACAAAGAGATTCATCCTGGGTTGATTGGAAAGACGAAGAAGCTGTGATATTCCCAAACTGGGAAACTGGAATCACCTGATTTGAAAGTGGGATAACTTCTTCATGCCACTCCTATGAGATTTATTCAACTTCCTGGTGATTTCCACACTTTATGTATCCAAATCAAGCTTCTTACAAAGAGATTCATCCTGGGTTGATTGGAAAGACGAAGAAGCTGTGATATTCCCAAACTGGAAAACTGGAATCACTGATTTGAAAGTGGGATAACTTCTTCATGCCACTCCTATGAGATTTATTCAACTTCCTGATTCTCCACCACTTTTTGTATCCAAATCAAGCTTCTTACAAAGAGATTCATCATGGGTGATTGGAACGACGAAGAAGAAGCTATGCTATTCCCAAACTGGGGACTGGAATCACCTGATTTGAAAGTGGGTAACTTCTTCATGCCAACTCCTATGAGATTTATTCAACTTCCTGGTGATTCTCCACCACTTTTGTATCCAAATCAAGCTTCTTACAAAGAGGTTCATCCTGGTTTGATTGGAACGACGAAGAAGCTGTGCTATTCCCAAACTGAGAAACTGGAATCACCTGATTTGAAAGTGGGATAACTTTTCATGCCAACTCCTATGAGATTTATTCAAGTTCCTGGTGATTCTCCACCACTTTATGTATCCAAATCAAGCTTCTTACAAAGAGATTCATCCTGGGTTGATTGGAACGACGAAGAAGAAGCTGTGCTATCCCAAACTGGGAAACTGGAATCACCTGATTTGAAAGTGGGATAACTTCTTCATGCCAACTCCTATAGATTTATTCAACTTCTGGTGATTCTCCACCACTTTATGTATCCAAATCAAGCTTCTTACAAAGTGATTCATCCTGGTTTGATTGGAACGACGAAGAGAAGCTGTGCTATTCCCAAACTGGAGAAACTGGAATCACCTGATTTGAAAGTGGGATAACTTTTTCATGCCAACTCCTATGAGATTTATTCAACTTTCTGGTGATTCTCCACCACTTTATGTATCCAAATCAAGCTTCTTACAAAGAGATTCATCCTGGTTTGATTGGAACGACGAAGAAGCTGTGCTATTCCCAAACTGGGAAACTGGAATCACCTGATTTGAAAGTGGGATAACTTCTTCATGCCAACTCTATGAGATTTATTCAACTTCCTGGTGATTCTCCACCACTTTATGTATCCAAATCAAGCTTCTTACAAAAGTATTCATCCTGGTTGATTGGAACGACGAAGAAGAAGCTGTGCTATTCCCAAACTGGGGAAACTGGAATCACCTGATTTGAAAGTGGGATAACTTCTTCATGCCAACTCCTATGAGATTTATTCAACTTCCTGGTGATTCTCCACCACTTTTGTATCCAAATCAAGCTTCTTACAAAGTGATTCATCCTGGTTTGATTGGAACGACGAAGAAGCTGTGCTATTCCCAAACTGGGAAACTGGAATCACCTGATTTGAAAGTGGGATAACTTTTTCATGCCAACTCCTATGAGATTTATTCAACTTCCTGGTGATTCTCCACCACTTTATGTATCCAAATCAAGCTTCTTACAAAGAGATTCATCCTGGTTTGATTGGAACGACGAAGAAGCTGTGCTATTCCCAAACTGGGAAACTGGAATCACCTGATTTGAAAGTGGGATAACTTCTTCATGCCAACTCCTATGAGATTATTCAACTTCCTGGTGATTCTCCACCACTTTATGTATCCAAATCAAGCTTCTTACAAAAGATATTCATCCTGGGTTGATTGGAACGACGAAGAAGAAGCTGTGCTATTCCCAAACTGGGAAACTGGAATCACCTGATTTGAAAGTGGGATAACTTCTTCATGCCAACTCCTATGAGATTTATTCAACTTCCTGGTGATTCTCCACCACTTTATGTATCCAAATCAAGCTTCTGACAAAGAGATTCATCCTGGGTTGATTGGAACGACGAAGAAGCTGTGCTATTCCCAAACTGGGAAACTGGAATCACCTGATTTGAAAGTGGGATAACTTCTTCATGCCAACTCCTATTAGATTTATTCAACTTCCTGGTGATTCTCCACCACTTTTTGTATCCAAATCAAGCTTCTCACAAAGTTATTCATCCTGGTTTGATTGGAACGACGAAGAAGCTGTGTTATTCCCAAACTGGGAAACTGGAATCACCTGATTTGAAAGTGGGATAACTTCTTCATGCCAACTCCTATGAGATTTATTCAACTTCCTGGTGATTCTCCACCACTTTTGTATCCAACTCAAGCTTCTTACAAAGAGATTCATCCTGGTTTGATTGGAACGACGAAGAAAATGTGCTATTCCCAAACTGGGAAACTGGAATCACATGATTTGAAAGTGGGATAACTTCTTCATGCCACTCCTATGAGATTTATTCAACTTCCTGGTGATTTTCCACCACTTTATGTATCCAAATCAAGCTTCTTACAAGAGATTCATCCTGGGTTGATTGGAAAGACGAAGAAGCTGTGATATTCCCAAACTGGGGAAACTGGAATCACCTGATTTGAAAGTGGGATAACTTCTTCATGCCAACTCCTATGAGATTTATTCAACTTCCTGGTGATTTTCCACCACTTTATGTATCCAAATCAAGCTTCTTACAAAGAGATTCATCTGGGTTGATTGGAAAGACGAAGAAGCTGTGCTATTCCCAAACTGGGAAACTGGAATCACCTGATTTGAAAGTGGGATAACTTCTTCATGCCAACTCCTATGAGATTTATTCAACTTCCTGGTGATTCTCCACCACTTTGTATCCAAATCAAGCTTCTTACAAAGAGATTCATCTGGGTTGATTGGAACGACGAAGAAGCGAAGAAGTATGCTATTCCCAAACTGGGAAACTGGAATCACCTGATTTGAAAGTGGGATAACTTCTTCATGCCAACTCCTATGAGATTTATTCAACTTCCTGGTGATTCTCCACCACCTTTTGTATCCAAATCAAGCTTCTTACAAAGAGATTCATCCTGGTTTGATTTGGAACGACGAAGAAGCTGTGCTATTCCCAAACTGGGAAACTGGAATCACCTGATTTGAAAGTGGGATAACTTTTCATGCCAACTCCTATGAGATTTATTCAACTTCTGGTGATTCTCCACCACTTTATGTATCCAAATCAAGCTTTTACAAAGAGATTCATCCTGGGTTGATTGGAACGACGAAGAAGCTGTGCTATTCCCAACTGGGAAACTGGAATCACCTGATTTGAAAGTGGGGGATAACTTCTTCATGCCAACTCCTATTAGATATTCAACTTCCTGGTGATTCTCCACCACTTTATGTATCCAATCAAGCTTCTTACAAAGTGATTCATCCTGGTTTGATTGGAACGACGAAGAAGCTGTGCTATTCCCAAACTGAGAAACTGGAATCACCTGATTTGAAAGTGGGATAATTTTCATGCCAACTCCTATGAGATTTATTCAACTCCTGGTGATTCTCCACCATTTATGTATCCAAATCAAGCTTCTTACAGAGATTCATCCTGGTTTGATTGGAACGACGAAGAAAGAAGCTGTGCTATTCCCAAACTGGGAAACTGGAATCACCTGATTTGAAAGTGGGATAACTTCTTCATGCCAACTCCTATGAGATTTATTCAACTTCTGGTGATTCTCCACCACTTTATGTATCCAAATCAAGCTTCTTACAAAGATTCATCCTGGGTTGATTGGAACGACGAAAAGAAGCTGTGCTATCCCAAACTGGGAAACTGGAATCACCTGATTTGAAAGTGGGATAACTTTTCATGCCAACTCCTATTAGATTTATTCAACTTCCTGGTGATTCTCCACCACTTTATTTGTATCCAAATCAAGCTTCTTACAAAGTGATTCATCCTGGTTTGATTGGAACGACGAAGAAGCTGTGCTATTCCCAAACTGGAAACTGGAATCACCTGATTTGAAAGTGGGATAACTTTTTCTGCCAACTCCTATGAGATTTATTCAACTTCTGGTGATTCTCCACCACTTTATGTATCCAAATCAAGCTTCTTACAAAGAGATTCATCCTGGTTTGATTGGAACGACGAAGAAGCTGTGCTATTCCCAAACTGGGAAACTGGAATCACCTGATTTGAAAGTGGGATAACTTCTTCATGCCAACTCCTATGGATTTATTCAACTTCCTGGTGATTCTCCACCACTTTATGTATCCAAATCAAGCTTCTTACAAAGATATTCATCCTGGGTTGATTGGAACGACGAAGAAGCTGTGCTATTCCCAAACTGGGAAATGGAATCACCTGATTTGAAAGTGGGATAACTTCTTCATGCCAACTCCTATTAGATTTATTCAACTTCCTGGTGATTCTCCACCACTTTATGTATCCAAATCAAGCTTCTTACAAAGAGATTCATCCTGGGTTGATTGGAACGACGAAGAAGCTTGCTATTCCCAAACTGGGAAACTGGAATCACCTGATTTGAAAGTGGGATAAACTTCTCATGCCAACTCCTATTGATTTATTCAACTTCCTGGTGATTCTGCACCACTTTATGTATCCAATCAAGCTTCTTACAAAGAGATTCATCCTGGTTGATTGGAACGACGAAAAAGCTGTGCTATTCCCAAACTGGGAAACTGGAATCACCTGATTTGAAAGTGGGATAACTTCTTCATGCCAACTCCTATGAGATTTATTCAACTTCCTGGTGATTCTCCACCACTTTGTATCCAAATCAAGCTTCTCAAAGTTATTCATCCTGGTTTGATTGGAACGACGAAGAAGTGTGCTATTCCAAACTGGGAAACTGGAATCACATGATTTGAAAGGGGATAACTTCTTCATGCCAACTATGAGATTTATTCAACTTCCTGGTGATTCTCCACCACTTTATGTATCCAAATCAAGCTTTACAAAGTGATTCTTCCTGGTTTGATTGGAACGACGAAGAAGCTGTGCTATTCCCAAATGGGAAACTGGAATCACCTGATTTGAAGGGAGTGGATAACTTTTTCATGCCAATCCTATGAGATTTATTCAACTTCCTGGTGATTCTCCACCACTTTATGTATCCAAATCAAGCTTCTTACAAAGAGATTCATCCTGGGTTGATGGAACGACGAAGAAGCTGTGCTATTCCCAAACTGGGAAACTGGAATCACCTGATTTGAAAGTGGGATATAACTTCTTCATGCCAACTCCTATTAGATTTATTCAACTTCCTGGTGATTCTCACCACTTTTGTATCCAAATCAAGCTTTTACAAAGAGATTCATCCTGGTTTGATTGGAACGACGAAGAAGCTGTGCTATTCCCAAATGGAAACTGGAATCACCTGATTTGAAGTGGGATAACTTCTTCATGCCAACTCCTATGAGATTTATTCAACTTCCTGGTGATTCTCCACACTTTATGTATCCAAATCAAGCTTCTTACAAAGAGATTCATCCTGGGTTGATTGGAACGGACGAAGAAGTGTGTGCTATCCCCAAACTGGGAAACTGGAATCACCTGATTTGAAAGGGGATAACTTCTTCATGCCAACTCCTATTAGATTTATTCAACTTCCTGGTGATTCTCCACCACTTTATGTATCCAATCAAGCTTCTTACAAAGTGATTCATCCTGGTTTGATTGGAACGACGAAGAAGAGCTGTGCTATTCCCAAACTGGGAAAACTGGAATCACCTGATTTGAAAGTGGGATAACTTCTTCATGCCAAACTCTATGAGATTATTCAACTTCCTGGTGATTCTCCACCACTTTTTGTATCCAACTCAAGCTTTCTTACAAAGATATTCATCCTGGTTTGATTGGAACGATGAAAAACTGTGCTATTCCCAAACTGGGAAACTGGAATCACCTGATTTGAAAGTGGGATAACTTCTTCATGCCAACTCCTATTGTTGAGATGAGTTGAGGCATTTGAGGTAAAGACACAAAGGAATTGAGAACATAAAGAGAGAGCAAGAAGTTAAGAGGAGGAATGAGCTGATAAGGATGGTACGGACGGAAAGGCGTACCATTTTGGCCGTACAAAGGTAAACGCGGCCAAGTAACTCTCGGGTAACTTACATGGACCGACTGAAGTTTACACTTGACCAAACTTATCCGAACGTGGAGAGGTAAGGGAGGCGCGGCTTGACAGCTATGGACAAGCTGCAAGAGCTGGAAAGGAAGAGAGCATATAGTCTTGGATCAGAAGATGCTTCAAACGTGTGGAGATATCATTGAACGATTCAAAACGAAAGCACCAGCTCATCTTGACTTTAATGCTTTCTTATCCTTATGATTTCGAAACCCTAATGTGTATGGACTATATAAGTTGTGAGCTCATCATTAATAATATTAGACAGTTCTAATCCACTAAATCTCTCTACAAATTTCACAATGATTCTCCATTAGTCTCATCTCCCATCTACCTTAATCTATCTCATATTATCTTCTAAACTCAGATGTAATTTTACATTTCTCAAACTTATAGGTATCAGAGCCAGGTTCATTTCAATCTGAGTTCCATGGCTTTCTCTTAAAGATTCAAACCTTGAAGTATTTAAGAGATCAAGTGAGTGTGTGGAGTGTTCTTGAGAGATCGACTCACAAGGGTTTCAGCTATTTTTGGGAGATCTTTTCTAGTTCTTTGGAGGTCTTTGAAGATACAAGACAAGATTACACGTGGTGATGAAGCTGGTGTTGCGAGTCTGAGGTCCAAGATCAAGTCTTTTACAAGCTATTGAAGTGAAGTGTGAAGATGGAAAGCGGGATGAAGATGAATGGTTGCGGTGACTTCAAGGGAAAGTAAACTACTAGTCT
>NW_026015172.1:0-7500 GCF_020379485.1 Brassica napus
TCCTTGGGATAATTGGCTATTGGGCAGTCAAAATTGTAACAGGTGTACCTGACGCTATTCCGGTAATAGGATCGCCTCTTGTAGAATTATTACGCGGAAGTGCTAGTGTTGGACAATCCACTTTGACTCGTTTTTATAGTTTACACACTTTTGTATTACCTCTTCTTACGGCTGTATTTATGTTAATGCATTTCTTAATGATACGTAAGCAAGGTATTTCTGGTCCCTTATAAATAATATAGATTCTAGATATTTTTAATTACTAATTTATCTTATTACTTGGTGAAGGAACAATCGTATTTTATTGCTATAAATATGGATTATTAAAAAAATAAGACATGTATTTGGATATTTCCCTTCAACTCCACAATATTGTATTATTTTTTTGACATAAAAAGTTGAAGGGAATTCTATGAAGAGAAAATGGATTATGGGAGTGTGTGACTTGAACTATTGATCGGGCCGTGCAGAAATATGACTTTATCTGCTACATTGGAATTCACAACCAAATGTGTCTTTGTTCCAACCACTGTGTAAGCCCCATACAGGGGATAGGCTGGTTCACTTGAAGAGAATCTTTTCTATGATCATAATACCCGACGATGTCGTGGATGAGTGGGCTCCGTAAAATCCAAAAATCCAGGAGATTAAGGGATGGAACATAATCAGGATTATGTTTTTAGCTATTTTTTACTAAAAAAGAGCTAAAAAAATAAAAAATTAATAGTATGTAAATGCATTCATTTCCTCTGCATCGACTCGATTTCTGATACTATCGGAGTGAATACAGGATCTAATGAAGAGTAGAGGGTAGACTTCATTAGTAACAAGTAAATCCTTTGTATTTGAAAAATCTCGATATAATTTTTGAGATTAAGGATTAATTGATAAGGTATGAGACGATCCAGAAAGCACTTAATCATGATCAACTTTTAAGCTTACGTGGGTGTTGAGCATTTACCTGTAAGAATGGAATTTATGGTAATCTTTAGTTGCAATAACTTTGGAATCGGATAATTCTTTTTTTACATATTAAATACTTGTGGATAACATATATATTTTTTGTATGTATTAATTTAGTTTGGTTAATTCTTGCTCGAGCCGGATGATGAAAAATTATCATGTCCGGTTCCCTCGGGGGATGGATCCATAAGAATTCACCTATCCCAATAACAAAAAAACCAGATTTGAATGATCCTGTATTACGAGCTAAATTAGCTAAAGGTATGGGTCATAATTATTACGGAGAGCCCGCATGGCCCAATGATCTTTTATATATTTTTCCAGTAGTCATTCTTGGTACCATTGCCTGTAACGTAGGCTTAGCGGTTTTAGAACCATCAATGATTGGTGAACCTGCGGATCCTTTTGCAACTCCTTTGGAAATATTACCTGAATGGTATTTCTTTCCTGTATTTCAAATACTTCGTACAGTGCCTAACAAATTATTGGGTGTTCTTTTAATGGCTTCAGTACCGGCGGGATTATTAACCGTACCCTTTTTGGAAAATGTTAATAAGTTCCAAAATCCATTTCGTCGTCCAGTCGCGACAACCGTCTTTTTGATTGGCACCGTGGTGGCCCTGTGGTTAGGTATTGGAGCAACATTACCAATTGATAAATCTCTAACTTTAGGTCTTTTTTAATTAAATTTATTCAATTGTAAAATAAAAGGCGTGGGTATCTAGGGAGTAGTCATTTCAAAATGAATTCTCCCTAGATACATATCTAAATTAATTTTATTAAGTAAAATAGGTTTGACTGGAAAATCGAAATTACGTTGAAGGTTTAAAATCCATTTCAATTTTAAATTGACTTTTTAGTCAAATTTTTTTTAATGCTTTTTTTATTTTTTTTCTAAAATGTCTAATATCTTTTTTACATCTTCTATGTGAAAATGTTCCATTTTGATAAGGTCTTCTTGACTGTTATTCAAAAGATCCAATAATGTATGTATATTGGACTTTTTGAGACAATTATAGATTCTGGGAGGCAATTCTAATTGGTCAATAAAAATATATTGAAACGCTAGTTCTTTTTTTTTTTTTCTTAGGTTAACTAATCTATTATGAAAAGGAAAAAGGGGTAAAGTAACTTGATGTTGATTGTTCTCTAAATAGAACGTTTCTTCTTCTACATGTAGAAAAGGAATAAATAAATTAATCAAATTCCGGGAGGCTTCATGAAGTGCTTCTTTAGGAGTTAAACTTCCATTTGTCCATATTTCTAGAAAAAGAATCTCTTGTTTTTCATTCCCATTCCCATAAGAATGAATACTATGATTCGCATTTTGAACAGGCATGAATACAGCATCTATAGGATAACTTCGGTCTTCAAAGTTATTTGACATTTTTAAACTATATCCGCGATTCCTCTCGATTTTTAATCCAATACACAAATTTATTGGTTCCGTTAAGGTAGCTATATGCTGTGTATTATCAACGATTTCCACAGAGGGCGGTAAAACTATGTCTCGAGCAGTTATATATCCGGGACCTTGGACACAAATAAGCGCGTTGCGCGTTCCATATAGATTACTTTTTAATACAATCTCGTTCAAATTCATTAAAATTTCATGTACTGATTCTTGAATACCGACTATGTTAGAATAGTCATGTGGTATGTTCTCAGATTTTGCACGTGTAATACATGTTCCTTCTATTTCGCCAAGTAAAGCTCTTCGCATCGCAATGCCTATTGTGTCGGCTTGACCTTTCATAAGTGGAGACAGAATAAAGCGTCCATAATAAAGACGCTTACTGTCTCTTCTTGATTCAACACACTTCCACTGTAGTGTCCGAGTAGATACTTTGACTTTCTCTCGAACCATAGTAATTTTATTTGATCAGATCATTGAATCATTTATTTCTCTTGAAACCCTTTCAGCCTTTATTTAGTTCTATACACGTCGTTTTTTAGGGGGTCTACAACCATTATGTGGCATAGGGGTTACATCTCGTACGAAACTTAAAAGTATACCGCTTCTACGAATAGCTCGTAATGCTGCATCTCTTCCTAGTCCAGGGCCTTTTATCCTTACTTCAGCTCGTTGCATACCTTGATCCACTACTGCTCGAATAGCATTTCCTGCTGCGGTTTGAGCAGCAAAAGGTGTTCCTCTTCTTGTACCCCTGAATCCACAAGTACCCGCGGAGGACCAAGAAATCACCCGACCCCGTACATCTGTAACGGTCACAATGGTATTGTTGAAACTTGCTTGAACATGAATAACTCCCTTTGGTATTCTACGTACATTTTTACGTGAACCACTACGGGTATTTTTACGTGAACCAATTCTTAATATAGGTTTTGCCATATTTTTTCATTTCACAAGAAATATATGGATATATCCATTTCATGTCAAAACGGACCTTTTTTTTACTAGCTCCTTGGAAGTGCCTTTTCCTTTAGTAAGATTATCCTTGTCTTTGTTTATGCCTCGGGTTGGAACAAATTACTATAATTCGTCCCCTCCTACGGATTAGCCGACACTTTTCACAAATTTTACGAACGGAAGCCCTTATTTTCATAGTTGTTATTCCTTAATTCTCTTAATATACTTATTGTTGGACGAAAAAAAGGTTTCTTGATATTTTTGAATCTTGAATTGTATCTTCGTGAAAGGAATGTTGAATTTCAAAAAACCACTGACTTATTTGAATCCTTGTTATGGAGTCTAGAAAGTGGCTGTTCCCCGATTAACTTAATACCTAAGAACTTACTAAAATTTTTACCCCCCTTTTTCTCCTATAGGTATACCTATACAAAAATATGTCGAATCCTTTCAGAAGCATGACCTAAAATAAAAAAAATCTTTAGTATCTAAACAAAATCGAACCATACCGTTCGGAAGTGATTCATAAAGAAAACTTTCATTAATTCATTTTTTTCTTTAATTTCATTCGGGGTAAAAAATTCTAAACTTTTTTAGCAGGGGTGGTATTACACAACCCCCCCCCCTTTTTTTTCACAAATGCTAAGTTCCGGATATCCAATTTTGATATTAGAAGGATTACCATATATAACACAAAATTTCTCCGCCGATTCTTTTTAGTCGAGCTTCTCGATCTGTCATTATACCTTGAGAAGTTGAAAGGATTACAATTCCTATTCCGCCTAAAATTCGTGGAATTCGTTGAGAGTTAGAATAGATTCGTAGACCCGGTCGGCTTATTCTCTTTAAATTTAAAATCGTTTTATAGGATTCTTTCTTATTTCGTCTATGTCTTAGGGTTAAAATCAAAAAATATTGATTGTTTTCGCGATGTTTCCTTACGTTTTCGATAAAACCCTCTCGTAAAAGTATTTTAACAATGCTTTCGGTGATGTTAGTCGATCCTATCCGAACTGTTCCTTTTCTATTCATGTCAGCATTTCGTATAGAGGTTATTATATCAGCAATAGTGTCTTTCCCCATGATAAGTTAAAATTCCTTAATTGTTCTATAATTTTGATATAATCAACATGTTATTTTTCTTTTATTTATATAAAAATAGAGACGAATTATATATTAATATATGAATTCAATTATTAATATATAAAATTATTAAGGGTATATGCGTGATACACAATCTATTAATTATAATTAATTTGATTTCAATACCATTTTTTTAATCCTATCCTATATTAACTATCGATATTTAGGTCTTATAATACTTCAGGAGCTAATGAAACTATTTTAGTAAAGTTTAATTGTCTCAATTCCCGTGGGATCGCCCCAAAAACGCGAGTTCCTTTTGGATTTCCTTCTTGATCAATGACAACTGCGGCATTGTCGTCATATCGTATTATCGTCCCATTCTTACGTTTGAGTTCTTTACAAGTACGTACAATTACAGCTCTGACCACTTCTGATCTTTCTAGAGTAGTATTTGGGATTGCTTCCTTGATTACAGCAACAATAACGTCACCAATATGAGCATAGCGGCGATTACTAGCTCCTATTATTCGAATACACATCAATTTTCGAGCCCCGCTGTTGTCTGCTACATTCAAATAGGTTTGTGGTTGAATCATATTTTTGTATCTCTTCTTTTAGTGCAAAGGACGAAGTAAAAAAAATATTGTTTGTCAAAAAAAACTTAGAATCTTTTTATCCTTAAATGTTATTTAGCTTTTTCATTCTATATTCCTATTCAGAAATAATGAATTGGGTTTTTATAGGCATTTTTGATGCCGCGATTGAAATAGCTTTTCTGGCTATATTTTCTGGTACACCACCCATTTCATAAAGGATTTTACCTGGTTTAACCACAGCTACCCAGTACTCTGGGGATCCTTTCCCAGAACCCATACGCGTTTCCGCGGGTCTTACTGTAACTGGCTTGTCTGGAAATATACGTACCCAAATTTTTCCACCACGTCGTATATTTCGTGTCATTGCTCGTCGCCCTGCTTCTATTTGTCTAGATGTAATCCAAGCGGGTTCAAGTGTTTGAAGAGCATATCTGCCAAAACAAATACGATTCCCACGAGAGGATATTCCTTTTAGTCTTCCTCGATGTTGTTTACGAAATTTGGTTCTTTTTGGGTTATAGTTGATGGGTTTTTTCTAAATGAGAAATTCCATCTCTACTGCAGAACTGGACGTGAGAGTTTCTTCTCATCCAGCTCCTCGCGAATAAAAGGATTAATTAAGATATAGATGTAGTTAATGATTAATCCTATTAATCATGGTATTTTTTTTTTATTTCATCTTATCTCTTCTAAATTTGTGTATGTCTTTTTTGAAATAGAATCAAAGATCAATTTTATTTCGATTTATTTAAAAATAACGTAATATCATCATTACAAATGTAATTTTTATTAGAGTTAGAATATTATAACAAATCCTTATTTTTTTTTCATTGTTTTTTTCATCTTTTATTACTGTTTTTATTTGAAAAAAAAAAACCAATTTTTCGCCGGCGAATATTTACTCTTTCAATATCTATTTAAGTTTGCTGTTTATCCCCCGAGGTCTCAGAATCAAAATCAGAATAGATAATAAAGTTTCTGGTTTATTCCGCCATCCTGTCCAATGAATTACTAAGATTTCTTGTTCACTAGAATCCTATATATTCATGGGTTCCGTCGTTCCCATCGCTTCTTGATTAATCATTAGGCCTGAATTCTACAATGGAGCTTTTACATGAAATTTTGAATTTCTTTTTTTTTTGAGGCAATTTTCTCAGTTTTGATTGTCTCAAGGCTCTTAATTTTTTGTTTTCGGAACAGATTTATCTAATTATTATTATTTATCTAATTATTATGAATGAATCTGTATTGATGCTTTATTACATTGCTTTTCTTACAGTGACCTCATAGATTTTCCAAATTGGAATCATATATCATTAATATTCAATTTTTTCGCTCTTTCTTTCATCCTTCCATTTATCCGCATACTTTTTGATTACCTTTCATAACTTAATAATCATCTTTCTTTATTCTTTTTTTTTAGTCAGTTGCTCCAATGATATGATCAGCCTATCATATCTTGACTAATTTTTTGGATCCAGATAATGCGAAGCAATGAGTTGCTTAGGTTATTTATTAATGCTGTAGTTATTAGTTGGTAAGTTCTTTTTTTTTTTTATCGTAATCTAACCCTAAACCAACGAGTCACACACTAAGCATAGCAATTATATCAAAGGAGTTTTGATGGAAATGTTTATTCAACCTTATAGAATTGCTTATTTTTTTTTCTTAAACATAAAAAAGAAGACTACAAGTTTTTATTTTTATTTCTTTATAGTGTTATACTACATAGTTTTCGTTTTTTATCATTGGATAAAATGTAAAGACAAATAAAGTTTTTTTATTCTTCGTCTACGAATATCCAAATTTTTATTCCTAAAACCCCATAAATAGTTCGAACTGTATAGGAACAATAATCAATTTTAGCTTCAATTGTTTGTAAAGGAACTCTGCCTTCTCTGATCCATTCAACACGTGCAATTTCTTTTCCGTCGATACGTCCTGCAATTTGTACTTGAATTCCTTTTGTATTCGCCTGTTCAGTTAATTCAATAGCTTTTTTCATTGCTTTTCGAAAAGAAACGCGATTTTTTAATTGGCCAGCTATAAATTCTGCAAGAATATTAGGATGCCCATACGGATTGGAAATTCGGGTAATAGCAATGTTGAGTTTTCTATTGACACAATTAAGTTCTTTTTGAACATTCATCTGTAATTCTTCGATTCTTCGGGGTTTATCTTCAATTAATAATTTAGGAAATCCCATATAGATTATGATCTGAATGAGATCGATTCTTTTTTGAATTTCGATACGTGCAATTCCCTCCATACCAGAGGATATTCTTATATTTTTTTGGACATAATTTTTAATACAGTCTCGTATTTTTTTATCTTCTTCTAAACCTTCAGAATACTTTTTTGGTTGTGCAAACCAAATAGAATGATGACTTTGGGTTGTACCAAGTCTGAAACCAAGTGGATTTATTTTTTGTCCCATGGGCCTCCACTACTATATGTATCGTAACATGTTAGATTTATGTTTTC
>NW_026015172.1:12500-15000 GCF_020379485.1 Brassica napus
GAATCTTTTTATCGAAGGATCAGAAAAAATTGGGTCCGGATCTCCTGCGGGAATTTTTTTGAAGATCCAAAACCAAAAAGAGTGGTATTTGCTAGCAACAACATAATGGAGGCAGTCAATCAATATAGATTGATCCGAAATCTGATTCAAATCCAATTCCAATATAGTCCCTATGGGTACATAAGAAATGTATTGAATCGATTCTTTTTAATGAAGAGACCTGATCGCAACTTCGAATATGGAATTCAAAGGGATCTAATAGGAAATGATACTCTGAATCATAGAACTATAATGAAAGATACGATCAACCAACATTTATCGAATTTGAAAAAGAGTCAGAAGAAATGGTTCGATCCTCTTATTTTTCTTTCTCGAACCGAGAGATCCATAAATCGGGATCCTAATGCATATAGATACAAATGGTCCAATGGGAGCAAGAATTTCCAGGAGCATTTGAAACATTTCGTTTCTGAGCGGAAGAGCCGTTTTCAAGTAGTGTTCGATCGATTATGTATTAATCAATATTCGATTGATTGGTCTGAGGTTATTGATAAAAAAGATTTGTCTAAGTCACTTCGTTTCTTTTTGTCCAAGTTACTTCGTTTTTTGTCCAAGTTACTTCTCTTTTTGTCTAACTCACTTCCTTTTTTCTTTGTGAGTTTCGAGAATATCCCCATTCATAGGTCTGAGATCCACATCTATGAATTGAAAGGTCCGAACGATCAACCCTGCAATCAGTTGTTAGAATCAATAGGTCTTCAAATCGTTCATTTTAAAAAATTGAAACCCTTTTTATTGGATGATCATAATACTTCTCAAAAATCGAAATTCTTGATCAATGGAGGAACAATATCACCATTTTTGTTCAATAAGATACCAAAGTGGATGATTGACTCATTCCATACTAGAAAGAATCGCAGGAAATCTTTTGATAACACGGATTCCTATTTCTCAATCGTATCCCACGATCAAGACAATTGGCTGAATCCCGTGAAACCATTTCAGAGAAGTTCATTGATATCTTCTTTTTCTAAAGCAAATCGACTTCGATTCTTGAATAATCCACATCACTTCTGCTTCTATTGTAACAAAAGATTCCCTTTTTATGTGGAAAAGGCCCGTCTCAATAATTCTGATTTTACGTATGGACAATTCCTCACTATCTTGTTCATTCACAACAAAATATTTTCTTCGTGTGGTGGTAAAAAAAAACATGCTTTTTTGGAGAGAGATACTATTTCACCTTCGTCAATCGAGTCACAGGTATCTAACATATTCATATCTAACGATTTTCCACAAAGTGGTGACGAAAGGTATAACTTGTACAAATCTTTCCATTTTCCAATTCGATCCGATCCATTAGTTCGTAGAGCTATTTACTCGATTGCAGACATTTCTGGAACACCTCTAATAGAGGGACAAAGAGTAAATTTGGAAAGAACGTATTGTCAAACTCTTTCAGATATGAATCTATCCGATTCAGAAGAGAAGAGCTTGCATCAGTATCTCAATTTCAATTCAAACGTGGGTTTGATTCACACTCCATGTTCTGAGAAATATTTACAGAGGAAAAAACGGAGTCTTTGCCTAAAAAAATGCGTTGACAAAGGGCAGATGGATAGAACCTTTCAACGAGATAGTGCTTTTTCAACTCTCTCAAAATGGAATCTATTCCAAACATATATGCCATGGTTCTTTACTTCGACAGGGTACAAATATCTAAATTTGATATTTTTAGATATTTTTTCAGACCTATTGCGGATACTAAGTAGCAGTCAAAAATTTGTATCCATTTTTCATGATATTATGTATGGATTAGATATATCATGGCGAATTCTTCAGAAAAAATTGTGTCTTCCACAAAGGAATCTGATAAGTGAGATTTCGAGTAAGTCTTTACATAATCTTCTTCTGTCCGAAGAAATGATTCATCGAAATAATGAGTCATCGTTGATATCGACACATCTGAGATCGCCAAATGTTCGTGAGGTCCTCTATTCAATCCTTTTCCTTCTTCTTGTTGCTGGATATATCGTTCGTACACATCTTCTCTTTGTTTCCCGAGCCTATAGTGAGTTACAGACAGAGTTCGAAAAGATCAAATCTTTGATGATTCCATCATACATGATTGAGTTGCGAAAACTTCTGGATAGGTATCCTACATCTGAACAGAATTCTTTCTGGTTAAAGAATCTTTTTCTAGTTGCTCTGGAACAATTAGGAGATTGTCTAGAAGAAATACGGGGTTCTGGCGGCAACATGCTATGGGGTGGTGATCCCGCTTATGGGGTCAAATCAATACGTTCTAAGAAGACAGATTTGAAAATAAACTTCATCGATATCATCGATCTCATAAGTATCATACCAAATCCCATCAATCGAATCACTTTTTCGAGAAATACGAGACATCTAAGTCATACAAGTAAAGACATCTATTCATTGATAAGAAAAAGAAAAAACGTGAGCGGTGATTGGATTGATGATAAAATAGAATCCTGGG
>NW_026015173.1:0-40019 GCF_020379485.1 Brassica napus
CCCAGTTTCCTGTTTGGGAATATGACAGCTTCTTTGTCATTCTAATCAAACAATGAATCGCGATGTAAGAAGCTTGATTTTGATACATAAAGTAGTGGAGAATCACCAGGAAGCTGAATAAATCTCATAGGAGTTAGGATGAAGAAGCTATCCCACTTTCAAATCAGGTGATCCCAGTTTTCCTGTTTGGGAATATGAGCTTCTTTGTCATTCTAATCAAACCAGGATGAATCGCGATGTAAGAAGCTTGATTTTGATACATAAAGTAGTGGAGAATCACCAGGAAGCGAATAAATCTCATAGGAGTTAGGATGAAGAAGCTATCCCACTTTCAAATCAGGTGATCCCAGTTTTCCTGTTTGGGAATATGACAGCTTCTTTGTCATTCTAATCAAACCAGGATGAATCGCGATGTAAGAGCTTGATTTTGATACATAAAGTAGTGGAGAATCCCAGGAAGCTGAATAAATCTCATAGGAGTTAGGATGAAGAAGCTATCCCACTTTCAAATCAGGTGATCCCATTTTCCTGTTTGGGAATATGACAGCTTCTTTGTCATTCTAATCAAACCAGGATGAATCGCGATGTAAGAAGCTTGATTTTGATACATAAAGTAGTGGAGAATCACCAGGAAGCTGAATAAATCTCATAGGAGTTAGGATGAAGAAGCTATCCCACTTTCAAATCAGGTGATCCCAGTTTTCCTGTTTGGAATATGACAGCTTCTTTGTCATTCTAATCAAACCAGGATGAATCGCGATGTAAGAAGCTTGATTTTGATACATAAAGTAGTGGAGAATCACCAGGAAGCTGAATAAATCTCATAGGAGTTAGGATGAAAGCTATCCCACTTTCAAATCAGGTGATCCCAGTTTTCCTGTTGGGAATATGACAGCTTCTTTGTCATTCTAATCAAACCAGGATGAATCGCGATGTAAGAAGCTTGATTTTGATACATAAAGTAGTGGAGAATCACCAGGAAGCTGAATAAATCTCATAGGAGTTAGGATGAGAAGCTATCCCACTTTCAAATCAGGTGATCCCAGTTTTTCCTGTTTGGGAATATGACAGCTTCTTTGTCATTCTAATCAAACCAGGATGAATCGCGATGTAAGAAGCTTGATTTTGATACATAAAGTAGTGGAGAATCACCAGGAAGCTGAATAAATCTCATAGGAGTTAGGATGAAGAAGCTATCCCACTTTCAAATCAGGTGATCCCAGTTTTCCTGTTTGGGAATATGACCTCCTTTTTGTCATTCTAATCAAACCAGGATGAATCGCGATGTAAGAAGCTTGATTTTGATACATAAAGTAGTGGAGAATCACCAGGAAGCTGAATAAATCTCATAGGAGTTAGGATGAAGAAGCTATCCCACTTTCAAATCAGGTGATCCCAGTTTTCCTGTTTGGGAATATGACAGCTTCTTTGTCATTCTAATCAAACCAGGATGAATCGCGATGTAAGAAGCTTGATTTTGATACATAAAGTAGTGGAGAATCACCAGGAAGCTGAATAAATCTCATAGGAGTTAGGATGAAGAAGCTATCCCACTTTCAAATCAGGTGATCCCAGTTTTCCTGTTTGGAATATGACAGCTTCTTTGTCATTCTAATCAAACCAGGATGAATCGCGATGTAAGAAGCTTGATTTTGATACATAAAGTAGTGGAGAATCACCAGGAAGCTGAATAAATCTCATAGGAGTTAGGATGAAGAAGCTATCCCACTTTCAAATCAGGTGATCCCAGTTTTCCTGTTTGGGAATATGACAGCTTCTTTGTCATTCTAATCAAACCAGGATGAATCGCGATGTAAGAAGCTTGATTTTGATACATAAAGTAGTGGAGAATCACCAGGAAGCTGAATAAATCTCATAGGAGTTAGGATGAAGAAGCTATCCCACTTTCAAATCAGGTGATCCCAGTTTTCCTGTTTGGGAATATGACAGCTTCTTTGTCATTCTAATCACCAGGATGAATCGAATCGCGATGTAAGAAGCTTGATTTTGATACATAAAGTAGTGGAGAATCACCAGGAAGCTGAATAAATCTCATAGGAGTTAGGATGAAGAAGCTATCCCACTTTCAAATCAGGTGATCCCAGTTTTCCTGTTTGGGAATATGACAGCTTCTTTGTCATTCTAATCAAACCAGGATGAATCGCGATGTAAGAAGCTTGATTTTGATACATAAAGTAGTGGAGAATCACCAGGAAGTGAATAAATCTCATAGGAGTTAGGATGAAGAAGCTATCCCACTTTCAAATCAGGTGATCCCAGTTTTCCTGTTTGGGAATATGACAGCTTCTTTGTCATTCTAATCAAACCAGGATGAATCGCGATGTAAGAAGCTTGATTTTGATACATAAAGTAGTGGAGAATCACCAGGAAGTGAATAAATCTCATAGGAGTTAGGATGAAGAAGCTATCCCACTTTCAAATCAGGTGATCCCAGTTTTCCTGTTTGGGAATATGACAGCTTCTTTGTCATTCTAATCAAACCAGGATGAATCGCGATGTAAGAAGCTTGATTTTGATACATAAAGTAGTGGAGAATCACCAGGAAGCTGAATAAATCTCATAGGAGTTAGGATGAAGAAGCTATCCCACTTTCAAATCAGGTGATCCCAGTTTTCCTGTTTGGGAATATGACAGCTTCTTTGTCATTCTAATCAAACCAGGATGAATCGCGATGTAAGAAGCTTGATTTTGATACATAAAGTAGTGGAGAATCACCAGGAAGCTGAATAAATCTCATAGGAGTTAGGATGAAGAAGCTATCCCACTTTCAAATCAGGTGATCCCAGTTTTCCTGTTTGGGAATATGACAGCTTCTTTGTCATTCTAATCAAACCAGGATGAATCGCGATGTAAGAAGCTTGATTTTGATACATAAAGTAGTGGAGAATCACCAGGAAGCGAATAAATCTCATAGGAGTTAGGATGAAGAAGCTATCCCACTTTCAAATCAGGTGATCCCAGTTTTCCTGTTTGGGAATATGACAGCTTCTTTGTCATTCTAATCAAACCAGGATGAATCGCGATGTAAGAAGCTTGATTTTGATACATAAAGTAGTGGAGAATCACCAGGAAGCGAATAAATCTCATAGGAGTTAGGATGAAGAAGCTATCCCACTTTCAAATCAGGTGATCCCAGTTTTCCTGTTTGGGAATATGACAGCTTCTTTGTCATTCTAATCAAACCAGGATGAATCGCGATGTAAGAAGCTTGATTTTGATACATAAAGTAGTGGAGAATCACCAGGAAGCTGAATAAATCTCATAGGAGTTAGGATGAAGAAGCTATCCCACTTTCAAATCAGGTGATCCCAGTTTTCCTGTTTGGGAATATGACAGCTTCTTTGTCATTCTAATCAAACCAGGATGAATCGCGATGTAAGAAGCTTGATTTTGATACATAAAGTAGTGGAGAATCACCAGGAAGCTGAATAAATCTCATAGGAGTTAGGATGAAGAAGCTATCCCACTTTCAAATCAGGTGATCCCAGTTTTCCTGTTTGGGAATATGACAGCTTCTTTGTCATTCTAATCAAACCAGGATGAATCGCGATGTAAGAAGCTTGATTTTGATACATAAAGTAGTGGAGAATCACCAGGAAGCTGAATAAATCTCATAGGAGTTAGGATGAAGAAGCTATCCCACTTTCAAATCAGGTGATCCCAGTTTTCCTGTTTGGGAATATGACAGCTTCTTTGTCATTCTAATCAAACCAGGATGAATCGCGATGTAAGAAGCTTGATTTTGATACATAAAGTAGTGGAGAATCACCAGGAAGCGAATAAATCTCATAGGAGTTAGGATGAAGAAGCTATCCCACTTTCAAATCAGGTGATCCCAGTTTTCCTGTTTGGGAATATGACAGCTTCTTTGTCATTCTAATCAAACCAGGATGAATCGCGATGTAAGAAGCTTGATTTTGATACATAAAGTAGTGGAGAATCACCAGGAAGCTGAATAAATCTCATAGGAGTTAGGATGAAGAAGCTATCCCACTTTCAAATCAGGTGATCCCAGTTTTCCTGTTTGGGAATATGACAGCTTCTTTGTCATTCTAATCAAACCAGGATGAATCGCGATGTAAGAAGCTTGATTTTGATACATAAAGTAGTGGAGAATCACCAGGAAGCTGAATAAATCTCATAGGAGTTAGGATGAAGAAGCTATCCCACTTTCAAATCAGGTGATCCCAGTTTTCCTGTTTGGGAATATGACAGCTTCTTTGTCATTCTAATCAAACCAGGATGAATCGCGATGTAAGAAGCTTGATTTTGATACATAAAGTAGTGGAGAATCACCAGGAAGTGAATAAATCTCATAGGAGTTAGGATGAAGAAGCTATCCCACTTTCAAATCAGGTGATCCCAGTTTTCCTGTTTGGGAATATGACAGCTTCTTTGTCATTCTAATCAAACCAGGATGAATCGCGATGTAAGAAGCTTGATTTTGATACATAAAGTAGTGGAGAATCACCAGGAAGCTGAATAAATCTCATAGGAGTTAGGATGAAGAAGCTATCCCACTTTCAAATCAGGTGATCCCAGTTTTCCTGTTTGGGAATATGACAGCTTCTTTGTCATTCTAATCAAACCAGGATGAATCGCGATGTAAGAAGCTTGATTTTGATACATAAAGTAGTGGAGAATCCAGGAAGTCGAATAAATCTCATAGGAGTTAGGATGAAGAAGCTATCCCACTTTCAAATCAGGTGATCCCAGTTTTCCTGTTTGGGAATATGACAGCTTCTTTGTCATTCTAATCAAACCAGGATGAATCGCGATGTAAGAAGCTTGATTTTGATACATAAAGTAGTGGAGAATCACCAGAAGCTGAATAAATCTCATAGGAGTTAGGATGAAGAAGCTATCCCACTTTCAAATCAGGTGATCCCAGTTTTCCTGTTTGGGAATATGACAGCTTCTTTGTCATTCTAATCAAACCAGGATGAATCGCGATGTAAGAAGCTTGATTTTGATACATAAAGTAGTGGAGAATCACCAGGAAGCTGAATAAATCTCATAGGAGTTAGGATGAAGAAGCTATCCCACTTTCAAATCAGGTGATCCCAGTTTTCCTGTTTGGGAATATGACAGCTTCTTTGTCATTCTAATCAAACCAGGATGAATCGCGATGTAAGAAGCTTGATTTTGATACATAAAGTAGTGGAGAATCACCAGGAAGCTGAATAAATCTCATAGGAGTTAGGATGAAGAAGCTATCCCACTTTCAAATCAGGTGATCCCAGTTTTCCTGTTTGGGAATATGACAGCTTCTTTGTCATTCTAATCAAACCAGGATGAATCGCGATGTAAGAAGCTTGATTTTGATACATAAAGTAGTGGAGAATCACCAGGAAGTGAATAAATCTCATAGGAGTTAGGATGAAGAAGCTATCCCACTTTCAAATCAGGTGATCCCAGTTTTCCTGTTTGGGAATATGACAGCTTCTTTGTCATTCTAATCAAACCAGGATGAATCGCGATGTAAGAAGCTTGATTTTGATACATAAAGTAGTGGAGAATCACCAGGAAGCTGAATAAATCTCATAGGAGTTAGGATGAAGAAGCTATCCCACTTTCAAATCAGGTGATCCCAGTTTTCCTGTTTGGGAATATGACAGCTTCTTTGTCATTCTAATCAAACCAGGATGAATCGCGATGTAAGAAGCTTGATTTTGATACATAAAGTAGTGGAGAATCACCAGGAAGCTGAATAAATCTCATAGGAGTTAGGATGAAGAAGCTATCCCACTTTCAAATCAGGTGATCCCAGTTTTCCTGTTTGGGAATATGACAGCTTCTTTGTCATTCTAATCAAACCAGGATGAATCGCGATGTAAGAAGCTTGATTTTGATACATAAAGTAGTGGAGAATCACCAGGAAGCTGAATAAATCTCATAGGAGTTAGGATGAAGAAGCTATCCCACTTTCAAATCAGGTGATCCCAGTTTTCCTGTTTGGGAATATGACAGCTTCTTTGTCATTCTAATCAAACCAGGATGAATCGCGATGTAAGAAGCTTGATTTTGATACATAAAGTAGTGGAGAATCACCAGGAAGCTGAATAAATCTCATAGGAGTTAGGATGAAGAAGCTATCCCACTTTCAAATCAGGTGATCCCAGTTTTCCTGTTTGGGAATATGACAGCTTCTTTGTCATTCTAATCAAACCAGGATGAATCGCGATGTAAGAAGCTTGATTTTGATACATAATAGTGGAGAATCACCAGGAAGTGAATAAATCTCATAGGAGTTAGGATGAAGAAGCTATCCCACTTTCAAATCAGGTGATCCCAGTTTTCCTGTTTGGGAATATGACAGCTTCTTTGTCATTCTAATCAAACCAGGATGAATCGCGATGTAAGAAGCTTGATTTTGATACATAAAGTAGTGGAGAATCACCAGGAAGTCGAATAAATCTCATAGGAGTTAGGATGAAGAAGCTATCCCACTTTCAAATCAGGTGATCCCAGTTTTCCTGTTTGGGAATATGACAGCTTCTTTGTCATTCTAATCAAACCAGGATGAATCGCGATGTAAGAAGCTTGATTTTGATACATAAAGTAGTGGAGAATCACCAGGAAGCTGAATAAATCTCATAGGAGTTAGGATGAAGAAGCTATCCCACTTTCAAATCAGGTGATCCCAGTTTTCCTGTTTGGGAATATGACAGCTTCTTTGTCATTCTAATCAAACCAGGATGAATCGCGATGTAAGAAGCTTGATTTTGATACATAAAGTAGTGGAGAATCACCAGGAAGCTGAATAAATCTCATAGGAGTTAGGATGAAGAAGCTATCCCACTTTCAAATCAGGTGATCCCAGTTTTCCTGTTTGGGAATATGACAGCTTCTTTGTCATTCTAATCAAACCAGGATGAATCGCGATGTAAGAAGCTTGATTTTGATACATAAAGTAGTGGAGAATCACCAGGAAGCTGAATAAATCTCATAGGAGTTAGGATGAAGAAGCTATCCCACTTTCAAATCAGGTGATCCCAGTTTTCCTGTTTGGGATATGACAGCTTCTTTGTCATTCTAATCAAACCAGGATGAATCGCGATGTAAGAAGCTTGATTTTGATACATAAAGTAGTGGAGAATCACCAGGAAGCTGAATAAATCTCATAGGAGTTAGGATGAAGAAGCTATCCCACTTTCAAATCAGGTGATCCCAGTTTTCCTGTTTGGGAATATGACAGCTTCTTTGTCATTCTAATCAAACCAGGATGAATCGCGATGTAAGAAGCTTGATTTTGATACATAAAGTAGTGGAGAATCACCAGGAAGCTGAATAAATCTCATAGGAGTTAGGATGAAGAAGCTATCCCACTTTCAAATCAGGTGATCCCAGTTTTCCTGTTTGGGAATATGACAGCTTCTTTGTCATTCTAATCAAACCAGGATGAATCGCGATGTAAGAAGCTTGATTTTGATACATAAAGTAGTGGAGAATCACCAGGAAGCTGAATAAATCTCATAGGAGTTAGGATGAAGAAGCTATCCCTTTCAAATCAGGTGATCCCAGTTTTCCTGTTTGGGAATATGACAGCTTCTTTGTCATTCTAATCAAACCAGGATGAATCGCGATGTAAGAAGCTTGATTTTGATACATAAAGTAGTGGAGAATCACCAGGAAGCTGAATAAATCTCATAGGAGTTAGGATGAAGAAGCTATCCCACTTTCAAATCAGGTGATCCCAGTTTTCCTGTTTGGGAATATGACAGCTTCTTTGTCATTCTAATCAAACCAGGATGAATCGCGATGTAAGAAGCTTGATTTTGATACATAAAGTAGTGGAGAATCACCAGGAAGCTGAATAAATCTCATAGGAGTTAGGATGAAGAAGCTATCCCACTTTCAAATCAGGTGATCCCAGTTTTCCTGTTTGGGAATATGACAGCTTCTTTGTCATTCTAATCAAACCAGGATGAATCGCGATGTAAGAAGCTTGATTTTGATACATAAAGTAGTGGAGAATCACCAGGAAGCTGAATAAATCTCATAGGAGTTAGGATGAAGAAGCTATCCCACTTTCAAATCAGGTGATCCCAGTTTTCCTGTTTGGGAATATGACAGCTTCTTTGTCATTCTAATCAAACCAGGATGAATCGCGATGTAAGAAGCTTGATTTTGATACATAAAGTAGTGGAGAATCACCAGGAAGCTGAATAAATCTCATAGGAGTTAGGATGAAGAAGCTATCCCACTTTCAAATCAGGTGATCCCAGTTTTCCTGTTTGGGAATATGACAGCTTCTTTGTCATTCTAATCAAACCAGGATGAATCGCGATGTAAGAAGCTTGATTTTGATACATAAAGTAGTGGAGAATCACCAGGAAGCGAATAAATCTCATAGGAGTTAGGATGAAGAAGCTATCCCACTTTCAAATCAGGTGATCCCAGTTTTCCTGTTTGGGAATATGACAGCTTCTTTGTCATTCTAATCAAACCAGGATGAATCGCGATGTAAGAAGCTTGATTTTGATACATAAAGTAGTGGAGAATCACCAGGAAGTCGAATAAATCTCATAGGAGTTAGGATGAAGAAGCTATCCCACTTTCAAATCAGGTGATCCCAGTTTTCCTGTTTGGGAATATGACAGCTTCTTTGTCATTCTAATCAAACCAGGATGAATCGCGATGTAAGAAGCTTGATTTTGATACATAAAGTAGTGGAGAATCACCAGGAATGAATAAATCTCATAGGAGTTAGGATGAAGAAGCTATCCCACTTTCAAATCAGGTGATCCCAGTTTTCCTGTTTGGGAATATGACAGCTTCTTTGTCATTCTAATCAAACCAGGATGAATCGCGATGTAAGAAGCTTGATTTTGATACATAAAGTAGTGGAGAATCACCAGGAAGCTGAATAAATCTCATAGGAGTTAGGATGAAGAAGCTATCCCACTTTCAAATCAGGTGATCCCAGTTTTCCTGTTTGGGAATATGACAGCTTCTTTGTCATTCTAATCAAACCAGGATGAATCGCGATGTAAGAAGCTTGATTTTGATACATAAAGTAGTGGAGAATCACCAGGAAGCTGAATAAATCTCATAGGAGTTAGGATGAAGAAGCTATCCCACTTTCAAATCAGGTGATCCCAGTTTTCCCTGTTTGGGAATATGACAGCTTCTTTGTCATTCTAATCAAACCAGGATGAATCGCGATGTAAGAAGCTTGATTTTGATACATAAGTAGTGGAGAATCACCAGGAAGCTGAATAAATCTCATAGGAGTTAGGATGAAGAAGCTATCCCACTTTCAAATCAGGTGATCCCAGTTTTCCTGTTTGGGAATATGACAGCTTCTTTGTCATTCTAATCAAACCAGGATGAATCGCGATGTAAGAAGCTTGATTTTGATACATAAAGTAGTGGAGAATCACCAGGAAGCTGAATAAATCTCATAGGAGTTAGGATGAAGAAGCTATCCCACTTTCAAATCAGGTGATCCCAGTTTTCCTGTTTGGGAATATGACAGCTTCTTTGTCATTCTAATCAAACCAGGATGAATCGCGATGTAAGAAGCTTGATTTTGATACATAAAGTAGTGGAGAATCAGCAGGAAGTGAATAATCTCATAGGAGTTAGGATGAAGAAGCTATCCCACTTTCAAATCAGGTGATCCCAGTTTTCCTGTTTGGGAATATGACAGCTTCTTTGTCATTCTAATCAAACCAGGATGAATCGCGATGTAAGAAGCTTGATTTTGATACATAAAGTAGTGGAGAATCACCAGGAAGCGAATAAATCTCATAGGAGTTAGGATGAAGAAGCTATCCCACTTTCAAATCAGGTGATCCCAGTTTTCCTGTTTGGGAATATGACAGCTTCTTTGTCATTCTAATCAAACCAGGATGAATCGCGATGTAAGAAGCTTGATTTTGATACATAAAGTAGTGGAGAATCACCAGGAAGCTGAATAAATCTCATAGGAGTTAGGATGAAGAAGCTATCCCACTTTCAAATCAGGTGATCCCAGTTTTCCTGTTTGGGAATATGACAGCTTCTTTGTCATTCTAATCAAACCAGGATGAATCGCGATGTAAGAAGCTTGATTTTGATACATAAAGTAGTGGAGAATCACCAGGAAGCTGAATAAATCTCATAGGAGTTAGGATGAAGCTATCCCACTTTCAAATCAGGTGATCCCAGTTTTCCTGTTTGGGAATATGACAGCTTCTTTGTCATTCTAATCAAACCAGGATGAATCGCGATGTAAGAAGCTTGATTTTGATACATAAAGTAGTGGAGAATCACCAGGAAGCTGAATAAATCTCATAGGAGTTAGGATGAAGAAGCTATCCCACTTTCAAATCAGGTGATCCCAGTTTTCCTGTTTGGGAATATGACAGCTTCTTTGTCATTCTAATCAAACCAGGATGAATCGCGATGTAAGAAGCTTGATTTTGATACATAAAGTAGTGGAGAATCACCAGGAAGCTGAATAAATCTCATAGGAGTTAGGATGAAGAAGCTATCCCACTTTCAAATCAGGTGATCCCAGTTTTCCTGTTTGGGAATATGACAGCTTCTTTGTCATTCTAATCAAACCAGGATGAATCGCGATGTAAGAAGCTTGATTTTGATACATAAAGTAGTGGAGAATCACCAGGAAGCTGAATAAATCTCATAGGAGTTAGGATGAAGAAGCTATCCCACTTTCAAATCAGGTGATCCCAGTTTTCCTGTTTGGGAATATGACAGCTTCTTTGTCATTCTAATCAAACCAGGATGAATCGCGATGTAAGAAGCTTGATTTTGATACATAAAGTAGTGGAGAATCACCAGGAAGCTGAATAAATCTCATAGGAGTTAGGATGAAGAAGCTATCCCACTTTCAAATCAGGTGATCCCAGTTTTCCTGTTTGGGAATATGACAGCTTCTTTGTCATTCTAATCAAACCAGGATGAATCGCGATGTAAGAAGCTTGATTTTGATACATAAAGTAGTGGAGAATCACCAGGAAGCTGAATAAATCTCATAGGAGTTAGGATGAAGAAGCTATCCCACTTTCAAATCAGGTGATCCCAGTTTTCCTGTTTGGGAATATGACAGCTTCTTTGTCATTCTAATCAAACCAGGATGAATCGCGATGTAAGAAGCTTGATTTTGATACATAAAGTAGTGGAGAATCACCAGGAAGCTGAATAAATCTCATAGGAGTTAGGATGAAGAAGCTATCCCACTTTCAAATCAGGTGATCCCAGTTTTCCTCCTGTTTGGGAATATGACAGCTTCTTTGTCATTCTAATCAAACCAGGATGAATCGCGATGTAAGAAGCTTGATTTTGATACATAAAGTAGTGGAGAATCACCAGGAAGCTGAATAAATCTCATAGGAGTTAGGATGAAGAAGCTATCCCACTTTCAAATCAGGTGATCCCAGTTTTCCTGTTTGGGAATATGACAGCTTCTTTGTCATTCTAATCAAACCAGGATGAATCGCGATGTAAGAAGCTTGATTTTGATACATAAAGTAGTGGAGAATCACCAGGAAGCTGAATAAATCTCATAGGAGTTAGGATGAAGAAGCTATCCCACTTTCAAATCAGGTGATCCCAGTTTTCCTGTTTGGGAATATGACAGCTTCTTTGTCATTCTAATCAAACCAGGATGAATCGCGATGTAAGAAGCTTGATTTTGATACATAAAGTAGTGGAGAATCACCAGGAAGCGAATAAATCTCATAGGAGTTAGGATGAAGAAGCTATCCCACTTTCAAATCAGGTGATCCCAGTTTTCCTGTTTGGGAATATGACAGCTTCTTTGTCATTCTAATCAAACCAGGATGAATCGCGATGTAAGAAGCTTGATTTTGATACATAAAGTAGTGGAGAATCACCAGGAAGCTGAATAAATCTCATAGGAGTTAGGATGAAGAAGCTATCCCACTTTCAAATCAGGTGATCCCAGTTTTCCTGTTTGGGAATATGACAGCTTCTTTGTCATTCTAATCAAACCAGGATGAATCGCGATGTAAGAAGCTTGATTTTGATACATAAAGTAGTGGAGAATCACCAGGAAGCTGAATAAATCTCATAGGAGTTAGGATGAAGAAGCTATCCCACTTTCAAATCAGGTGATCCCAGTTTTCCTGTTTGGGAATATGACAGCTTCTTTGTGTCATTCTAATCAAACCAGGATGAATCGCGATGTAAGAAGCTTGATTTTGATACATAAAGTAGTGGAGAATCACCAGGCTGAATAAATCTCATAGGAGTTAGGATGAAGAAGCTATCCCACTTTCAAATCAGGTGATCCCAGTTTTCCTGTTTGGGAATATGACAGCTTCTTTGTCATTCTAATCAAACCAGGATGAATCGCGATGTAAGAAGCTTGATTTTGATACATAAAGTAGTGGAGAATCACCAGGAAGTCGAATAAATCTCATAGGAGTTAGGATGAAGAAGCTATCCCACTTTCAAATCAGGTGATCCCAGTTTTCCTGTTTGGGAATATGACAGCTTCTTTGTCATTCTAATCAAACCAGGATGAATCGCGATGTAAGAAGCTTGATTTTGATACATAAAGTAGTGGAGAATCACCAGGAAGCTGAATAAATCTCATAGGAGTTAGGATGAAGAAGCTATCCCACTTTCAAATCAGGTGATCCCAGTTTTCCTGTTTGGGAATATGACAGCTTCTTTGTCATTCTAATCAAACCAGGATGAATCGCGATGTAAGAAGCTTGATTTTGATACATAAAGTAGTGGAGAATCACCAGGAAGCTGAATAAATCTCATAGGAGTTAGGATGAAGAAGCTATCCCACTTTCAAATCAGGTGATCCCAGTTTTCCTGTTTGGGAATATGACAGCTTCTTTGTCATTCTAATCAAACCAGGATGAATCGCGATGTAAGAAGCTTGATTTTGATACATAAAGTAGTGGAGAATCACCAGGAAGCTGAATAAATCTCATAGGAGTTAGGATGAAGAAGCTATCCCACTTTCAAATCAGGTGATCCCAGTTTTCCTGTTTGGGAATATGACAGCTTCTTTGTCATTCTAATCAAACCAGGATGAATCGCGATGTAAGAAGCTTGATTTTGATACATAAAGTAGTGGAGAATCACCAGGAAGCTGAATAAATCTCATAGGAGTTAGGATGAAGAAGCTATCCCACTTTCAAATCAGGTGATCCCAGTTTTCCTGTTTGGGAATATGACAGCTTCTTTGTCATTCTAATCAAACCAGGATGAATCGCGATGTAAGAAGCTTGATTTTGATACATAAAGTAGTGGAGAATCACCAGGAAGTCGAATAAATCTCATAGGAGTTAGGATGAAGAAGCTATCCCACTTTCAAATCAGGTGATCCCAGTTTTCCTGTTTGGGAATATGACAGCTTCTTTGTCATTCTAATCAAACCAGGATGAATCGCGATGTAAGAAGCTTGATTTTGATACATAAAGTAGTGGAGAATCACCAGGAAGTGAATAAATCTCATAGGAGTTAGGATGAAGAAGCTATCCCACTTTCAAATCAGGTGATCCCAGTTTTCCTGTTTGGGAATATGACAGCTTCTTTGTCATTCTAATCAAACCAGGATGAATCGCGATGTAAGAAGCTTGATTTTGATACATAAAGTAGTGGAGAATCACCAGGAAGCTGAATAAATCTCATAGGAGTTAGGATGAAGAAGCTATCCCACTTTCAAATCAGGTGATCCCAGTTTTCCTGTTTGGGAATATGACAGCTTCTTTGTCATTCTAATCAAACCAGGATGAATCGCGATGTAAGAAGCTTGATTTTGATACATAAAGTAGTGGAGAATCACCAGGAAGCTGAATAAATCTCATAGGAGTTAGGATGAAAGAAGCTATCCCACTTTCAAATCAGGTGATCCCAGTTTTCCTGTTTGGGAATATGACAGCTTCTTTGTCATTCTAATCAAACCAGGATGAATCGCGATGTAAGAAGCTTGATTTTGATACATAAAGTAGTGGAGAATCACCAGGAAGTCGAATAAATCTCATAGGAGTTAGGATGAAGAAGCTATCCCACTTTCAAATCAGGTGATCCCAGTTTTCCTGTTTGGGAATATGACAGCTTCTTTGTCATTCTAATCAAACCAGGATGAATCGCGATGTAAGAAGCTTGATTTTGATACATAAAGTAGTGGAGAATCACCAGGAAGCTGAATAAATCTCATAGGAGTTAGGATGAAGAAGCTATCCCACTTTCAAATCAGGTGATCCCAGTTTTCCTGTTTGGGAATATGACAGCTTCTTTGTCATTCTAATCAAACCAGGATGAATCGCGATGTAAGAAGCTTGATTTTGATACATAAAGTAGTGGAGAATCACCAGGAAGCTGAATAAATCTCATAGGAGTTAGGATGAAGAAGCTATCCCTTTCAAATCAGGTGATCCCAGTTTTCCTGTTTGGGAATATGACAGCTTCTTTGTCATTCTAATCAAACCAGGATGAATCGCGATGTAAGAAGCTTGATTTTGATACATAAAGTAGTGGAGAATCACCAGGAAGCGAATAAATCTCATAGGAGTTAGGATGAAGAAGCTATCCCACTTTCAAATCAGGTGATCCCAGTTTTCCTGTTTGGGAATATGACAGCTTCTTTGTCATTCTAATCAAACCAGGATGAATCGCGATGTAAGAAGCTTGATTTTGATACATAAAGTAGTGGAGAATCACCAGGAAGCTGAATAAATCTCATAGGAGTTAGGATGAAGAAGCTATCCCACTTTCAAATCAGGTGATCCCAGTTTTCCTGTTTGGGAATATGACAGCTTCTTTGTCATTCTAATCAAACCAGGATGAATCGCGATGTAAGAAGCTTGATTTTGATACATAAAGTAGTGGAGAATCACCAGGAAGCTGAATAAATCTCATAGGAGTTAGGATGAAGAAGCTATCCCACTTTCAAATCAGGTGATCCCAGTTTTCCTGTTTGGGAATATGACAGCTTCTTTGTCATTCTAATCAAACCAGGATGAATCGCGATGTAAGAAGCTTGATTTTGATACATAAAGTAGTGGAGAATCACCAGGAAGTTGAATAGGAGTTAGGATGAAGAAGCTATCCCACTTTCAAATCAGGTGATCCCAGTTTTCCTGTTTGGGAATATGACAGCTTCTTTGTCATTCTAATCAAACCAGGATGAATCGCGATGTAAGAAGCTTGATTTTGATACATAAAGTAGTGGAGAATCACCAGAAGGAATAAATCTCATAGGAGTTAGGATGAAGAAGCTATCCCACTTTCAAATCAGGTGATCCCAGTTTTCCTGTTTGGGAATATGACAGCTTCTTTGTCATTCTAATCAAACAAGGATGAATCGCAATGTAAGAATTGAGATGAAGGAAAATGAAGAGTGATACAGGGATAGAGGAAGGAGATTTGGAGCAGGAGTAAAATTTGGAGATTTACCACAGTAACTTTATTGTTACTGTGGTACTGAGGTAAAAGACTTAGGAAGGTGACCTTGCATCCATTTGGTGAGAGTGAAACACGCCAGGAGGAGTCTGGAATAAGCAAGGAGAGTTTGGATAAGGCTGGTCAAGGCTAGAGAGCTTTAGACAGGCTGGCACCAGCTGGAAAAGCTAAAGCAAGATAAGATACCCAAGCAAGCATGTGAGGAACCTTATTGGCCAGTTTTGAATCAAGCATCTTTGACTACACATGCCTCTTTCCTAGCTAGACTGAACCTGGACGAAATTATCTATCCCTAATCTTATATGTGTTTTAAACTCTCTCATTAATCAATCTAATGGAGTTTTGAGTCTCTCTCTCTATTCTCTCACTAAATCTCTTAATCTCTCTATCTTTTTTCATCTGATTATCCTGATAGTTGAATCATGCTCTAATACACAAAAGTGTATATGGTATCAGAGCCAGGTTGCAAAAAGTGGAGAGTGTGATTCCTTTTTCTTAAAAAATCTTGGTGTTCTTGAGTGTTCTTGTGTTTCTGAACTTCTGGTTTTCATTATCTTGGTGGCGTGAGAGGTTTCTGGTGAATTCAAATCATCTCAACATGGAAATGAAGCACAGACCTAGTCAACTGTGAAGACTGAAGAGGAGAGGCATGGCGAGTGGTCAAGGTGGGCAAAAGAGCTTTGGAAAGCTGTGGGTTATGGAGTAGTCAGGAAAGGGGAACCTTCATGGAAATGGCTACTGAGAAGGTCAGACAAGAGGTCTGAAGCTGGGAAATGAAGTTGTTCAAGGAAACACTACAAAGAGTGAGATTGAAGCAACTTTAGGCAAGTCCAAGCTTGGAAAGTCGTTGAGGACGAGGGGGTGATCCGCGGCTTGAGACAAGGAAAGGATGAGTGTTATCAGCTTGTGGGAAGGCTGAGAGAAGATGGTCATCAGAGTTAGATGTGGTGAAGCACACACATCAAATCCGAGATGTTGTCAAGAAAGGAGGAAGCAAGATGTGATCTTCAGCTTCCTTATGGAAGAGGTATGTGAGCTTGTTAATATACTTGTGATGTGTGGGAAATGAACAGGAAGCCAGAAAGATGGAAGGGAGGTACAAGCTGTAAGAAGGGAAGGTTGAGAAAACTTTCTAGGAGTGGTTAATGAAGAGAAGGGCATGGAGAAAGGATAGCGAGTCTGAGCTCTTAAGTGACAGGATGAGTGTGATCTTGAAGAGAATCAAGGATGTACTTCAGCAGATGGTTATAGGAGAGTGTTCATACTCAGCTTACATGGGAGAAACAGTAGGAGACAGTGCGGACATGAGAGGAAGGGATACCAAGAGAGGCAGATGAGTGTGTGACAAAGAAGGAATGGGATGAGTTGGTTAAGCATGTGTATGCTTTGGCTACGACCCGGAGTCTGGGTGCTCCTGCCAAAGCATCCACATCTAAACCCATCATCATTGACTCTGGAGCAACACACCACATGATCAGTGACAAGAGACTAATCAGTGAGGTTAAAGCAGCAACAGGAGTGTCATGATAGCCAATGGTACCAGGATCCCAATAGAAGGAGTGGGAAACCTCAAGCTGTTTGAGAAGAACTCCACTGCCTTCTACTACCTCAGTTTACATCCAATCTAATCTCAGTTAAGAAGGCTACAGTTGATCTGGATTGTCAAGTGGTTTTCAGACCAAATGAAGTTGAGTTCCAGATTTGAAGACTGGAAGGGTATTGGCAGAGGAGACAGCAAGCATCAGCTCTATCATCTCCAAACAACTGAGGCGCCTAGTCCTGTGGAGTCTGTGGTTTAAGCAGCACAACGATAGGTGTGATAATCTCACATGGCATGCAAGGCTGGGACATCCTCATGCCAAGCAATTGAACTGATTCTACCAAGTATGGCGTTCAATCACTTGGAGTGTGAAGCTTGTATACTTGGAAAGCACTGTAGGACTGTCTTCCCACATCAGAAACCAGATATGAGAATTGCTTTGATCTGGTGCATTCAGACGTGTGGACAGCTCCCTGTATGTCTAGAGACAGCCATAAGTACTTTGTGACTTTCATTGATGAGAAGTCCAAGTACACATGGATCACCATGATTCCCTCCAAAGACAGAGTCCTAGAAGCCTTCATGAACTTCCAAGCATATGTTACTAATCAGTACAATGCCACTGTGAAGATTCTGAGGTCTGATAATGGAGGAGAATACACTAGCAATGCTTTCAAGAGTCATCTTGCAAAGCATGGGATTGTGCAACAAACTAGCTGTCCTTACACACCACAACAAAATGGGGTGGCTGAGAGGAAGAACAGACATTGATGGAGGTTGCGAGATCAATCATGTTCCACATGAATGTCCCTAAGAGGTTTTGGAGTGATGCTGTTCAGACTGCTTGCTATCTCATCAATAGAGTGCCAACCCGTGTCTTGAAGAAACTGTCTCCCTTTGAAGTATTGAACAAGACCAAGCCACACATTGATCACTTGAGAGTCTTTGGGTGCTTATGTTATGTGATGATTCCCGGAGAAAGAAGGAACAAGCTAGAAGCAAAGAGTACTAAAGCTATGTTCATTGGGTACTCAATCACTCAGAAAGGCTACAAATGCTATGATCCAATAACTAGGAGGGTTATGGTATCTAGAGAAGTGAAGTTTGTTGAGTCTAAGGGTATTATGAGGAGAAGAAATGGGAAGACCTAGAGGATCTGTCCCGAGCTCCATCAGAGAAGGCAACAACATTGAGAGTGTTGTTGGAGAGGCTAGGGATAGGATTATCCCAAGATCAGGAACCAGGAAGAACAGGACCTTCTAATCAAGCTGGAGAAGCTGGAGGAACAACCCCTCTTGATCATGAGAGGGGGAATGGATCTGAATCAGGGGAGCAGGAGCATAACCAAGAGGATTCAGGTCAGCATGATCAGGAGGAGACACAGGAAGTAGAGAGTGAAGCTCAGTCAGGTGGAAAGGAGCTGGGAGAACCTACTGGTTTAAGAGAGGAAGCACAAGAGAATGTTCAGGCTGAAGACAGGTTGAACCTTGCGAAGGAGCACAAGGATAAAGGAGGGATCCTTCCAACTGGGTAAACACGAGAGTGTACTACAATGCCCAGGCTGTGGAGCATCCCTCTCAAGCCGTGTGTTCCTTTGCTGAGTTTCCAGAAGAGCACATGGTGTTTATGTGTAACTTGGATGAGAATGAGATACCAAGATCTTATGAAGAAGCTATGAAGCACAAGGTTTGGAGAGATTCAGAAGGAGATGAAAGGGATGCAATGATCAGGAATGATACTTGGTATGAGAGTGAGTTACCTAAGGGAAGAAGGCAGTTCAAGCAGATGGATCTTCACCATCAAGTCCTTGCAATGGGGAGATAGATAGGCGCAAGATAGGCTGGTTGCAAGAGGATTTACACAGACTTATGGGGAAGATTACATTGATACTTTTGCACCAGTGGCCAAGCTTCACACAATTCGAATTGTGTTATCTATTGCAACAAACTTGGAGTGGGATTTGTGGCAAATGGATGTGAAGAATGCTTTCTTGCAAGGTGAACTTGAAGATGAAGTATACATGCTGAGATTTTAGAGATTTAGAAGGTATTGAGAGATTAAGAACGAGTAAAGAGAAGTTTAGTGAAGATTTTGATAACAAAAGAATCATGGTTTGAGAGTGATTAAGAGACTTTGAGATTTAAACTAGAGAGAGAGTAGAGATAGAGTGATTCAATCTCTTAATCATTAATCTGATGAGGTTACAACTTATATAGTATGAGAGCTTAGGGTTTACAAGGTTTAAAGATAAGCTAAAGCATGTGAAGTCAACCAGGAGAGGAGCGCTTATCATAAAGATCCAATGAGCTTCTTCCCGCGTGTGAAGCATCTTGGATCTTTGACTAGATGCTGACGTCTGTCACAGCCTGGCAAGCCTGTCAGATGCGCTCCTCAAGCTCTCTCAACGGTCTGATCCAAGTAGAGCATGGTAGAAGGTAAGAGGATCCGTTTACTCCCCCCTCTTGGTTAAAAGGTCATGGTAACTTCTTCTTTACCTTGTACGGCCACCTTGTACGGCCTGTCCGTACACTCACTCCCTAACTTCATCCTCAAGCCTCTAACCTTCTCTAGAGTCATATCACATAGTTGCATCACCTCATTTCAACACTCCCCCTCAAGCTTAACCATGTGGAACAAGTTAAGCTTGGAAGGACCATGAGATCTTCCTCATTAAAACCTACCAAAGAAAACCCATTTGGGACAAAACTTTGATAAGGGAAAAAGAGTAAAGACCTCATGATCAGGGGACTATTCTGGGTGTAAGATCAATGAGTCTAACCTGATGTGTATGGACTCCATTGTCTTTTGTCTTGCTGCCTTGGTGAATACATCCGCTAACTGATCCTCACTCCTTGTATAGCATGGCAAGATTACTCCCAAAACGATCATCTGCCTCACCTTGTGGCAGTCTACTTCAATGTGCTTGGTTCTCTCATGGAACACTGAGTTGGATGCATGTATAGCTGCTTGGTTGTCGCAATGCATAGTCATTGGTGTAGCTTGCTCTATCTCCAAGTGTTTCAAGATCCCTTTGATCCACCCCAACTCATTGGTTAGCTTCAGCATTGCCCTATACTCAGCTTCAGCACTTGAACAAGACTACTTTCTGCTTCTTGCTCTTCCATGTCACAGAGTACCTCCAATGAATGTACAATAGCCATAGTTGATCTTCTGTCTGCTCTATCTCCTGCCCAATCAGCATCACAATAGCCCACCACTTCAGTACTCTTGTTGCATCCCATCCAAACTCCAAGGCCTGATGTACCGTTCAGATACAAGAGGAGTCTCTCCACCATTCGCCAGTGATGCTCCTTTGGGACTTGCATATGCTGGCTCACTTGATTCACAGCAAAGCATATGTCCGGACGTGTGATGGTAAGGTAGATGAAGCTTCCCTACTAGCTTCCTGTATAGCTTTGGATCATGAAAGACCTTGCTATCTTCAATCTCCCCCTCACGTGGAACCTTGTATCCATCTTCAAGAGGCATCCTTGCTGTCTTATCTCCTTGTATACCTGCATCTTTCAAAAGATCAAGTGTATACTTCCTTTGGGAAATGAACAATCCTTCCTTAGATCTACACAACTCATTCCAAGGAGTATTTCATTTCTCCTAAGTCTTTAATTTCAAATACAGATTTTAAAAACTCCTTGGTGGCTTTATCCCAGCCTTATCACTACCTGTTATAATGATATCATCAACATACACAAGTAGACAAATGATACCTGAGGGTGAAGTAAGTGTGAAGAGAGTATGATCAATTCTGATTTCTTGAATCCACGCCCATTTAAGTAGTGCTCAGCTTGTTGTACCATGCTCTAGGAGATTGTTTCAACCCATAGATAGCCTTCTTGAGTCTCACACATTTCCAGTTTCACAAGATGCCCTAGGCCTGGTGGTGGATGCATATACACTTCATCTTCTAGTTCTCCTTGAAGAAAGGCATTTCTTCACATCCATCTGCCAAGCTCCCACTCAAGATTCACAGCAGAGATAATACAATCCTTATTGTATGGAGCTTAGCAACCGGAGCAAAGGTGTCAATGTAGTCTTCCCCATATGTTTGAGTGTATCCTCTAGCCACCAGTCTTGTTTTCTTTCTCTCAATAGTCCCATCAGGCTTGTACTTGATAGTGAATATCCACTTGCTGGTTACTGCCTTCTTTCCTTTTGGCAGTTCACTTTCAACCAAGTGTCATTCTTTATCATGGCATTAGCTTCATCACCTACTGATTCCTTCCAGTCTTCATGTAGCATTGCATCTTCATATGATCTAGGCACATAGCTTCCATCTAAGCTGATCATAAATGCGCAATGCTCTTCTGGATAGGACGCAAAGGAGCACACAGCTTGAGAGGGATGCTCCACAGCTTGGGCATTGTAGTACACTCTTGTGTTTACCCAGGTGGAAGCATCTCTCTTAACCGTGTGCTTCTCCTCAATGGAACTACTACATTCTCTTCCACACGCTTCTTC
This sequence comes from Brassica napus, assembly GCF_020379485.1. Lineage (NCBI taxonomy): Eukaryota > Viridiplantae > Streptophyta > Magnoliopsida > Brassicales > Brassicaceae > Brassica > Brassica napus. The sequence continues at coordinate 21,437 of NW_026015173.1, forward strand.
TGGTATCTGTCCTTCACTAGCTTCCCTGACCTCCATGTTGATCACTTCCCCTTGAGTCATCTTCACTTTGAACATGAGAGTCTGCGCTTTGTTGTTGATTTTCGGCTTCACTTGTTCCTTGAACTTCAGTATCAGCAGATTCACTTCCCCCTTCATGTTCTAAGTGAGATGATTCTTCAACTCTAACAGGTGGTGTTGCTTGGCGTTTGTGCTGATCTGATGACACTCCAATACCAAGTTCTTGCAAAATGTTTCTCAAGCTTGCAGCCCTGTCTGATGGTTGGGATAGATCTTCAAGTTCTTCCCAATTCTTCCCATCATAATAGCCCTTTTCTTCAAAGAACTTCACCTCCCTTGATACCAATACTCTTCTGGTATTTGGATCAAAGCATTTGTATCCCTTTTGGGACGTAGAGTATCCAATCATCATAGCTTTGGTACTCTTCTCTTCTAGCTTGTTCCGCATTTCCCCGGGTACTAGCACATAGCACACACCCCAAAGATCCTCAAGTGTTCCAGCACTGGTTTACTCTTGTTAAGAACCTCAAAGGGGGACTGATCATTGAGAATCTTGGTTGGTGTCCTGTTGATTAGGTAGCTTGCTGTCATCACTGCATCACTCCAATGCCTCTTGGCACACTCGTATAGAACATCATTGATCTTGCCACCTCCATGAGGTGTCTATTCTTCCTTCCAGCCACTCCATTTCGGGGGTGTATAAGGACAGCTCGTCTGATGAAGTATTCCATGGCTAGCTAGATGTTCTTTGAACGCATGACTTGTATACTCCCCCACCATTATCTGACCTGAAAATCTTAATCCTTGCATTAAGTGGTTAGTAACATAGTTTTGAAAGTTTTTAAATGCATCAAGAACTCTATCCTTTGTTTTAATGAGTGTTAACCAGGTGTATTTAGATTTTTCATCAATGAAGGTGACATAATACTTGTAATTATCCCTAGTATAAACAAGGTGCAGTCCAACATCAGAGTGGATTAAGTCAAAACATTTCTCATAAACTGTAACTGATCTTTGAAACACACTCTTACAATGTTTTCCCAAAATACAAGCTTCACAATCATTATTTTTAAACATGACACCTGGTAACATTATGCTTAAGGCCCTAACATGTGGATGTCCTAGCCCTAGCATGCCACAAAGCATCCTTACTAAAGAAACCGAGCTAACCGACGAAACAAGAACAGAACGAGATAGGAGAGAGATATTCCAGCATGTAAAGGTCTCCCTTGTTGCTCCTTGGCCGATCAACTTACTGCTCTTAATATCCTGAAACTTCACATCATTAGGACTAAAATAACATTGCAATTAAGATCAGTAGTGCATCTCTTGACAGATAACAATTTGAAGTAAATTCAGCAGGCATGTAGAATGCATTAGACTCTTTATTAAACAGTTTCAACCTACCAATGCCTCTAATAGGAATTCTATCCCATTAGCAATCATGACATGACCTTGGGTAGGTTCTATATCCGTAATCAACCTGTTATCACTAATCATGTGATGAGATGCACCAGAATCAATAATCAAAGGTTTTATGTATATCCTTGCTAGATGACTTCTAGGATGATCATTGTTATTTTTTAAGTTCTCAAGAACTCCTAAGAGTTTTATTAGCAATGCTAGGTTCAGTTTACCAATCAAGGGATTCTCTAGTATGTCTAGCAACCTATCAGTTCTACTAGACATAGTTGAGCAGCAAAAGAATAACCAAGAGTATTGGGTCTTAGTTTGTTACCAGACTCCTTAAGAGCTTTGATGAGTGCATCTATGTCTGACTTCCTGATCACCTCATGCTCTAGGTTCTTTCCTCCTGAGTGTGGAGAAGAGAGAGCTCGCCCTTCACTCTCATTCACTTGTGAGGATGTACCAGCCCCGGATGCACTGCCACTGCTTGTCTCGGTGGACATGTGAGCTCTGGCTTCTCTCTCTCCTTGTTGAATGAATTTGCTTGGCTTGAGGTGAGGGTGAAGTATCCAGCATTGGCTCTTCTTATGGCTGGCTTCTTGCAATGATCACAATTCCCTTCAAAGCGGTCACCATACTTCCTTCCATCATTCTTGTAACCCGCCTTGTTTGCTTGCCATCCTCAGCCTGATGAGCCATAGGTAGCTCCCCCTTTCCTCCAAACAAGCCTAGAGAGCCTTCCTCCTTCTGCAGTTGGAGCCACCCTCCTCCATTGTTGGTAGGCTTGACGATCTCAGCATGTGCTTTATGACATCCTGGTAGCACACATCTAAGGTCATCAACAACCCAAACACTTGATCCTGCTCTCTCCTCTCCATGATGATCCCTTGATCACTGGTACTTGGGCGCAGGTTATCCAGCTCAGACCAAAGCGCTCTGAACTTCCAATGTGTGTAGTAAGCTCCACACCACCTGCATCAAGGAGGTGATGGCTTTCTTCAACTCAAACACACGGTTAAGGTTTGAGACATCTCCAAATGTCTTCTGGAGCGTCTCCCATAGATGCTTAGGTGTCTCACAGAAGATGTAGGCTTCAAGCAACGGGACTTCAATAGAACTGTGTAGCACGGACAGCACCATCAGATCTTCTTGAACCCATTTCTCTTTCACCTCAGCTTCAGTGAGTACTTTCCTTCCACCTCAGCTTCCTCATTCCCTTTGGCCACTGGCTCTGGACCATCATCCGTGATGTGGTTCCACAACCCTAGCCTCCCAATAGCAGTCTTCACCAGCCGAGACCACAACAAGTAGTTCCCTACACCTTTTAAGGCAACCGGACCGTACAAGCTACTGTAGTTTTCCTTTCCATCTTCTCTTTGCCTCTAGTTACTTCTAGTCTTCAATCTTGTACTTCAGTTGAGCTTCTACCACACCAGATCTTCAAGAACACACGGGACCAAAGAACCAAGGGTAAGACACTTCAACAAACTGACAAGACTTCCCGGAAGTATCAAGAACAAACACAGGAACACAAAGAAGGAATGAGTAAGAATCACACAAAGGAACTAAGATCTCTCAATACCAAAGCCAACCTGGCTCTGATACCATGAGATTTTAGAGATTTAAGAAGGTATTGAGAGATAAGAACGAGTAAAGAGAAGTTTAGTGAAAGATTTAAACAAGAATCATGGTTTGAGAGTGATTAAGAGACTTTGAGATTTAACTAGAGAGAGAGTAGAGATAGAGTGATTCAATCTCGTTAATCTTAATCTGATGAGGTTACAACTTATATAGTATGAGAGCTTAGGGTTTACAAGGTTTAAAGATAAGCTAAAGCATGTGAAGTCAACAGGAGAGGAGCGCTTATCATAAAGCATCCATGAGCTTCTTCCCGCGTGTGAAGCATCTTGGATCTTTGACTAGGATGCTGACAGTCTGTCACAGCCTGGCACAGCCTGTCAGATGCGCTCCTCAAGCTCTCTCAACGGTCTGATCCAAGTAGAGCATGGTAGAAGGTAAGAATGATCGTTTACTCCCCTCTTGGTTAAACGGTCATGGTAACTTCTTCTTTACCTTGTACGCCACCTTGTACGCCTTCCGTACCCACATCCCTAACTTCACTCCTCAAACCTCTAACCTTCTCTAGCTTCATATCACATAGTTGCATCACCTCATTTCAACACATGCATCCACCTCCTGGTCTTGAGCATCTAGTAAAGCCAGGGAATGTTTTGAGATTGAAGAAAGCAATATATGGGTTGAAACAGTCACCTAGAGCTTGGTACAGGAGCTAGTACAACACTCAATGGGAGAGCTTTAGGAAGTCTGAACTAGATCACACTCTCTTCACCTTGACAGGACCTTCAGGGAGCATTGTGATTCTAGTGTATGTGGATGATTTGATTATCACAGGAAGTGATAAGGCAGGGATTCAGGCCACCAAAGAGTTTCTCAAGTCTGTGTTTGATATTAAAGACTTGGGAGAGATGAAGTATTTTTTGGGGATTGAGATATGCAGATCTAAGGAGGGTTTGTTTATGTCTCAAAGGAAGTACACTATGGATATGCTGAAGGAGACTGATGTGCTTGGAGGGAAGATAGCTAAGACACCTCTTGAGGAAGGGTATAAGGTCTTGCGTGAGGGGGAGGTTGAAGAGAACCAGTTGTTTGAGGATGCTAAGCTGTATAGGAGGATGTGGGGAAGCTGATCTACTTGACTATCACCAGACCTGATATATGCTTTGCTGTGAATCAAGTGAGCCAACATATGCAGGCGCCAAAGGTACAATCACTGGAAGATGGTTGATAGGATACTGAGGTATTTGAGTGGCTCACATGGACAAGGAGTTTGGATGGGTTTGCAATGGCAGTACAAGAAGTGGTTGGGTATTGTGATGCTGATTGGGCAGGAGATAGAGTGGACAGGAGATCAACTACTGGGTATTGTCATTCATTGGAGGGAATCTGGTTACTTGGAAGAGTAAGAAACAGAAGGTCATCTCCTGTTCAGTGCTGAACTGAGTATAGAGCTATGTTGAAGCTTACAATGAGTTTGGTGTGGATTAAGGGTATTTTGAAGCACTTGGAGATCGAGCAGGCCACACCTATGACAATGCATTGTGACAATCAAGCAGCTATCCACATTGCCTCCAACTCAGTGTTTCATGAGAGAACAAAGCACATAGAGGTGGATTGCCATAAGGTGAGGCAGATGATTATCTTAGGAGTGATTCTGCCATGTTATACAAGAAGTGAAGATCAGCTTGCGATGTGTTTACTAAGGCAGCGAGATTGAAGAACAATGGAGTCCATACTATCCAGGCTTGGACTCATTGATCTTACTCCCAGGAGCTGAGCCCCTTAACCATGGAGTCTCCACTCTTTTTCCCTCATCAAAGTTTTTATCCCAATGGGTTTTTTTCTTTGGTGAGGTTTTTAATGAGGGAGGTCTTCATGGTTTCCAGCTTGACTGTTCCACATGGTCAAGCTTGAGGGGGAGTATTGAGATGAGGAGATGAAAGTTGATACAGGGATAGAGGAAGGGAGTTGGAGCAGGCAGTAACTTGGGAGATTTACCACAGTAACTTTATTGTTACTGTGGTAACTGAGGAAAAGACTTAGGAAGTTACTTGCATCCATTTGGAGAGTGAAACACGCCAGGAGGAGTCTGGATAAGCAAGGAGGAGTTTGGATAAGTCTGGTCAAGGCTAGAGAGCTTTAGACAGGCTGGCACCAGCTGAAAGCTAAAGCAAGATACCCAAGCATGTGAGGAACCTTATTGGCCAGTTTGAATCAAGCATCTTTGACTACACATGCCTCTTATCCTAGCTAGACTGAACCTGGACGAAATTATGTATCCCTAATCTATATGTGTTGTAAACTCTCTCATTACTCAATCTAATGGAGTTTTGAGTCTCTCTCTCTATTCTCTCACTAAAATCTCTTAATCTCTCTAATCTTTTCATCTGATTATCCTGATTAGTGAATCATGCTCTAATACACAAAAGTGTATAGTAAGAAGCTTGATTTTGATACATAAAGTAGTGGAGAATCACCAGGAAGCTGAATAAACTCATAGAGTTAGGATGAAAAGCTATCCCACTTTCAAATCAGGTGATCCCAGTTTTCCTGTTTGGGAATATGACAGCTTATTTGTCATTCTAATCAAACCAGGATGAATCGCGATGTAAGAAGCTTGATTTTGAAACATAAAGTAGTGGAGAATCACCAGGAAGCTGAATAAATCTCATAGGAGTTAGGATGAAGGCTATCCCACTTTCAAATCAGGTGATCCCAGTTTTCCTGTTTGGGAATATGACAGCTTATTTGTCATTCTAATCAAACCAGGATGAATCACGATGTAAGAAGCTTGATTTTGAAACATAAAGTAGTGGAGAATCACCAGGAAGCTGAATAAATCTCATAGGAGTTAGGATGAAGAAGCTATCCCACTTCAAATCAGGTGATCCCAGTTTTCCTGTTTGGGAATATGACAGCTTCTTTGTCATTCTAATCAAACAGGATGAATCGCGATGTAAGAAGCTTGATTTTGATACATAATGTAGTGGAGAATCACCAGGAAGTCGAATAAAATCTCATAGGAGTTAGGATGAAGAAGCTATCCCACTTTCAAATCAGGTGATCCCAGTTTTCCCCTGTTTGGGAATATGACAGCTTCTTTGTCATTCTAATCAAACCAGGATGAATCGCGATGTAAGAAGCTTGATTTTGATACATAAAGTAGTGGAGAATCACCAAGAAGCTGAATAAATCTCATAGGAGTTAGATGAAGAAGCTATCCACTTTCAATCAGGTGATCCCAGTTTTCCTGTTTGGGAATATGACAGCTTCTTTGTCATTCTAATCAAACCAGGATGAATCGCGATGTAAGAAGCTTGATTTTGATACATAAAGTAGTGGAGAATCACCAGGAAGCTGAATAAATCTCATAGAGTAGGATGAAGAAGCTATCCCACTTTCAAATCAGGTGATCCCAGTTTTCCTGTTTGGAATATGACAGCTCTTTGTCATTCTAATCAAACCAGGATGAATCGCGATGTAAGAAGCTTGATTTTGATACATAAAGTAGTGGAGAATCACCAGGAAGCTGAATAAATCTCTCATAGGAGTTAGGATGAAGAAGCTATCCCACTTTCAAATCAGGTGATCCCAGTTTTCCTGTTTGGGAATATGACAGCTTATTTGTCATTCTAATCAAACCAGGATGAATCGCGATGTAAGAAGCTGAATAAATCTCATAGGAGTTAGGATGAAGAAGCTATCCCACTTTCAAATCAGGTGATCCCAGTTTCCTGTTTGGGAATATGACAGCTTCTTTGTCATTTTAATCAAACCAGGATGAATCGCGATGTAAGAAGCTTGATTTTGATACATAAAGTAGTGCAGAATCTCCAAGAAGCTGAATAAATCTCATAGGAGTTAGGATAAAGAAGCTATCCCACTTTCAAATCAGGTGATCCCAGTTTTCCTGTTTGGGAATATGATATGAGATTAAGAGATCCTTAGAGTAATCAGAATAAAGAGAGTGTTTAGGAAGTGATTAAGAGAAGTTTGTGAAAGATTAGGAGACTAGATAGAGCCGTTTAGTGTCTAAGAGTAAACCATAGTGTCTAAGAGATTAGAGAGACTCAACTGCTTAATCTTCATTAGGGTTGATGAGTTACAATATATAGAGTGAGCATACAAGGGTTTTCGAAATCAAGAGAAGACTAAAGCATGGTGAGGTCAATCAGGAGAGGATAAGCTCATTTGGACTAGCCAATTAGCTTCTCCACATGCGCGGAGTATCTGGCATCTTGGACCGAGATGCTCTTGCCTTTCCAGCTGTTCCAGCCTGTCAAGGCGCGCTCTACCTTATCCCTAAACGGTCTGATGCCTCAAGGTAAGTTCCTTCCCTTCACCTAAGTTACCGCACATAAACTTCTTTACCCTTGTCAAGTTTTCACCCATCTTCATGTGTACGGTGTACGGTCATGTACGGACTGTACGGTCTTGTACGACTTTACCCAAACCTTCCCAAGCTTCAACTCATCTCCTTAGTCTCAACTCCTCACTTGCTTCACACTATACTCAGCTCAACTCAACACTCCCCCTCAAGCTTAGCTTTGTGAAAGCCTAAGCTTGGATAGCTATGAGATCTTCTCATTAAAACCCTTACCAAGAAAAACCCATTGGGATAAAACCTTGATAGGGAAAAAGAGTAAGACCTCACAGCCAAGGGGATCAGCTCCTTCTCTTCCCAAGATCAATGAGGCCCAACGTATGTGAATGGACTCCATTGTCTTCTGTCTTGCAGCCTTGGTGAACACATCCGCTAACTGATCTTCACTTCTTGTGTAGCATGGCAAGATGACTCCTAAGATGATCATCTGCCTCACCTTGTGGCATCAACTTCGATGTGCTTGGTTCTCTCATGGAACCCGAGTTGGAGGCAATGTGGATAGCTGCTGGTTGTCACAATGCATGGTCATTGGCGTGGCTTGATCAATCTCCAAATGCTTCAAGATGCCTTTGATCCATACTAACTCGTTGGTGAGCTTCAGCATAGCTCTATACTCAGCTTCTGAACTTGAGCAAGACACCACTCTGCTTCTTACTCTTCCAAGTCACTAAGTTGCCTCCAATGAATGTGCAATAGGCCTGTGGTTGATCTCCTGTCTGCTCTATCCCAGCCCAATCCGCATCACAGTATCCCACCACTTCAGTCTTCCATTGCAGCCCATCCATACTCCTTGATCAGGTGAGCCGTTGAGATACATCAAGATCCTCTCCACCATGCGCCAATGATGTTCCTTAGGTACTTGCATGTGTTGACTCACCTGATTCACAGCAAAACAAATGTCAGTCTAGTTATAGTGAGTATGATCAATTGCCAACAGTTTTCTATAGAGTTGGATCCTGATAAGGTTTGCGGTCTTCAATCTCCCCCTTGTGAGATGAGAGAATAAAGAGTTGATATATTGAGAGGGAAAGAGTTGGAGCAGACAGTAACTTTGGAGTTTTACTGTGGTAACTTTAGTTTAACCACAGTAACTACTTGGGAAGTTATCTGATGAGATGAGAGGTAACTTAGTGAAGGGAAGAGAGTAAACTCGACAAAGAGGATAAGGAGGGTAGAGGGAGCACTTTGACAGCCTGTATGATGCTGGAAAGGAGAGGATGCTTTTCTACTAGTGCAAGCATGTGAGAAAGCACAGCCAAGTGATTCAAAAGGAGTTCCAGCCTGTCCTTTGACTACACATGCTTATACATTCGAATTACTTGTTGCTCTCTCTTTATATACTTGTAAACCCTCATCAGTATTAATTAATGGAGTTTTGAGTCTCTCTCTCTTAAGTCTCTCTCTTGTTCTTAATCTCCAATCTCTTTAATTCTCAGATTAGGCTTATCACTCTTTAAATCACCAATCTAATATGGTATCAGAGCCAGGTTCCTTTAAAAGGAGAGAGTGATTTCGTTTTTCTAAATGTTCTTGAGTGTTCTTGAGAGTTCTTGAGGTTTTTCAAGAGCTAGATCCTTTAAAAGTCAAGTTTGTGTCTGTTGGTGTTTCTTTTGGAGAGTCAGCTTCAAGGGAGTTCCTTTAGGTGTTTGACAAGGTCAGAAGATGGGTTTAGCTGGTGGTTCAGCAAGGCGTGAAGAGAAGGAAGAGAGAGAGGGAATGAGTGGGGGTGGTTCTCACAAATGAAAACACTCTGAAGAGGTGTGGAGTTTGGAGAAACCATGAGAAGGAAGAGTCTTTGAAGGGTAAAGCTGCTGAGAAAGATCAGACAGCAAGAGAAACAAGTGGAAATTGCTTTAGTCTTGAAGAAAGTACACTGCTTGAGAAGATTGAAGATGTTTATGAGAACAAGATCAGTCTTAGGAGAGTGTATGAAGTCAAGAAGGTGATTAGTGGAGGTAAACCAGGAAGAGAAGAGTTCAATAACCATGTGAGGAAGCTACAATTTGTGGGTTGAACTACAAGGGTTGAGATCCCATGTGGATGGGGATGCTACACAAGAGCAAGAGACGGTCTTGAAGCTCTTGGCGAGCATGGAGTCATCATATGGGTGGCTGGTAGAGATTTGTGGGCTTATAAGAAGGGCGTATGAGATAATGAGAGATGATGAGAGGCTAACCATGAGTAGGAGTGAGAGCTCATGGAAGCCAACTGGGAGTAGGAGTGAGAGCTTCCAGAAGCTAACCATGAGTAGGAGTGAGGGCTCATGGAGGCTAACCGGGAGTAGGAGTGAGGGCTTCCGGAAGAAGAGAAGGTGCAGAATGCTATCCAAAGCTTCTATCAACATAGGAAAGGGTAGAAGAGAGTTGTGGGAGAGTGTTCTTACTCAGCCTACATGGGGAATCAGTAGAAGACAGTGGGGTGTTAAGAGAGCAGGAGAAAGGGAGTGGAGCTGATGATCGCATCACCAGGAGGAATGGAGAGTGTTCATGGAACATGTACAAGCCTTAGCAGCAAGCAAGAAGCATGCTATACAATCCGGAGCTTCTAAACCCATGGTGATTGATTCTGGAGCAAGTCATCATATGATCAGTGATAGGAGGCTTATAAGTGAGATCAAGGCTGCAACAGGGAGTGTTAGGATAGCTAATGGTGCTATGATCCCAATAGAAGGAGTGGGAAAGCTCAAACTGTTTGAGAAGGACACGCTGCCTTCTACATGCCTCAGTTCACTTCAAATCTATTATCTGTGAAGAAAGCTACCATTGATCTTGATTGTCAAGTAGTATTCAGACCTGATGAAGTTGAGTTTCAAGATTTGAAGACTGGGAGAGTCATTGGCAGAGGAGACAGCAAAATCAGCTATACCACCTCGACTTGGCTAAGACCTCTAATCCCTTTGATTCTATTTGCTTGAGTAGTACTGCTGAGAAGATTGATAGTATTACTTGGCATGCTAGATTAGGACATCCTCATGCTCGTGCCATTGAATTGATAATCCCTAATATGTCATTCAATCACTTGGATTGTGAAGCATGCATATTAGGAAAGCATTGTAGGACTGTTTTCCCAACATCTAAGACTACTTATGAGCATTGCTTTGATCTAGTTCACTCGGATGTGTGGACCGCTCCATGCATGTCTAGAGACAGCCATAAATACTTTGTGACATTCATTGATGAGAAGTCTAAGTATACATGGCTCACATTGCTTCCATCTAAAGATAAGGTGCTAGAAGCGTTTATGAACTTCCAAGCATATGTATCTAATCAATACAATGCTACTGTGAAGGTACTGAGATCAGACAACGGAGGTGAATACATCAGCAATGCCTTCAAGAGTCATCTAGCCAAGCATGGGATTGTGCATCAGACCAGTTGTCCCTACACACCACAGCAGAATGGTGTAGCTGAGAGGAAAATAGGCACTTGATGGAGGTTGCTAGGTCGATGATGTTTCATGCAAATGTCCCAAAAGATTTTGGGGAGATGCTGTTCAGACTGCTTGCTACCTCATCAACCGGGTCCCAACCAAGATACTGAAGAATCTGTCTCCATTTGAGGTGCTGAATAAGAGCAAGCCTTTTATTGATCACCTACGAGTATTTGGGTGTGTATGCTATGTCATGACTCCAGGAGAACAGAGAAACAAGCTGGAGGCAAAGAGTACTAAGGCAATGTTTATTGGATACTCTATCACTCAGAAGGGATACAAGTGCTATGATCCTGAAGCAAGGAGAGTGATGGTATCTAGAGAAGTGAAGTTTATTGAATCCAAAGGGTATTATGAAGAAAAGGTGGGAAAATCTGAAGGTTTGTCTCAAGCTCCATCTGATAGAGCAACAACACTGAGGGTGCTGTTGGAGAAGCTAGGGATAGGGTTATCCCAGGATCAGGAATCTGGAAGAAGAGAGTCTTCCAATCCTACTAGTGAAGCTGAAAGAACAACTCCTCTTGATCATGAGAGGGGGAATGGAACTGAATCTCATGAGCAAGTGCACAATCAAGAAGATTCAGGCCAGCATAATCAAGAGGTGACACAGGAAGTAGAGAGTGGTGCTCAGTCTAGTGGAGATGGGCAAAGAGAGTCTACTGGCTCAGATGAGAGTGGTACTCAGTCTAGTGGAGATTGGGAAGTAGATCCTGATGGGTCAAATGAGAGTGGTGCTCAATCAAGTGAAGATAGGCAAGAGCCACAAGAAGAACAAGTTCAGGAGCTAAGGAGGAGCACAAGGGTGAAGAGAGATGCTTCCAACTGGGTAAACACGAGAGTGTACTACAATGCCCAGGCTGTGGAGCATCCTTCTCAAGCTATGTGTTCCTTTGCAGAGTTTCGGACGAGCATATAGCCTTCACAGTAAGCTTGGATGAGAGCTATATTCCAAGGACATATGAAGAAGCTATGGCTTTAAAGGAGTGGAGAGATTCAGTTGCTGATGAGTCCGGAGCCATGATTAAGAATGAAACATGGTATGAGAGTGAGCTGCCTAAAGGGAAGAAGGCAGTGACTAGTAAATGGGTGTTCACAATCAAGTTTCATCCCTGATGGAAGAATAGAGAGGCGCAAGTCTAGGTTGGTGGCAAGAGGATTTACTCAGACATATGGTGAGGACTATGTTGAGACCTTTGCTCCTGTGGCTAAACTTCATACTATCAGGATTGTATTATCTTTAGCTGTGAATCTTGAGTGGGATTTGTGGCAAATGGATGTGAAGAATGCATTCCTTCAAGGAGAGTTGGAAGATGAAGTATACATGCATCCACCACCAGGTCTTGAACATCTAGTAAAGAAGGGTAATGTGTTGAGGTTGAGGAAAGCTATCTATGGTCTCAAGCAGTCTCCAAGGGCGTGGTACAACAAGTTGAGTACTACACTGAATGGAGAGGGTTCAGAAAGTCAGAATTGGATCACACTCTCTTTACCCTAACCACCTCATCTGGTATTGTGGTATTGCTTGTGTATGTGGATGATATCATCATCACAGGCAGTGATAAGGAAGGCATCAAGGCTACAAAGGAGTATCTCAGGCAAGCTTTGAGATTAAAGACTTGGGGGAAATGAAGTATTTTCTTGGGATTGAGATATGCAGATCAAAGGAAGGATTGTTTATGTCTCAAAGGAAGTATGTGATTGATCTATTGAAGGGAGCAGATGCCTATGGAGGAAAGACAGCCAAGATGCCAATGGAGGATGGTTACAAGGTTCCACGTGAGGGGGAGATTGAGGATAGCAGCCATTCCATGATCCTAAGCTGTATAGGAAGCTAGTGGGGAAGTTGATTTATCTTACCATTACTAGACCTGATGTGTGCTTTGCGGTGAATCAAGTCAGTCACACATGCAAGTTCCTAAGGAGCACCACTGGCGGATGGTGGAAAGGATCTTGATGTATCTGAATGGAACTACTGGTCTTGGAGTATGGATGGGATGTAACAAGAGTACTGAGGTTGTAGGCTACTGTGATGCAGATTGGGCTGGGGACCGAGCAGATAGAAGATCAACACAGGCTATTGTACATTCATTGGTGGTAACTTGGTCACTTGGAAGAGTAAGAAGCAGAAGGTAGTGTCTTGTTCCAGTGCTGAGGCCGAGTATAGAGCAATGCTGAAGCTTACAAATGAGCTAGTGTGGATAAAAGGGATTTTGAAGCATCTGGAGATTATTCAAGCAACGCCAATGACAATGCATTGTGATAATCACGCAGCTATCCACATTGCATCTAATTCTGTGTTCCATGAGAGAACAAAGCACATTGAGGTTGATTGTCACAAGGTGAGGCAGATGATGATTCTTGGGGTGATTCTACCTTGTTATACTCGGAGTGAGGATCAGTTAGCAGATGTGTTCACAAAGGCAGCAAGGCAAAAGACAATGGAGTCCATACACATCAGGTTAGGACTCATTGATCTCTCGCCTAAGGGCTAGTCTATACACTCTCCTGATCATGTGATCTCTACTCTTTTTCCTCATTAAGGTTTTGTCCCAATGGTTTTCTTAATGAGGTTTTAATGAGGAGATCTCATGGTCATTCCAAGCTTGACTTGTTCCACATGGTCAAGCTTGAGGGGAGTGTTGAGATGAGAAATAAAGAGTTGATATATTGAGAGGGAAGAGAGTTGGAGCAGACAGTAACTTTGGAGTTTTACTGTGGTAACTTAGTTTAACCACAGTAACTACTTGGGAAGTTATCTGATGAGATGAGAAGGTAACTTAGTGAAGGGAAGAGAGTAAACTCGACCAAAGAGATAAGGAAGGAAAGGGAGCATTTGACAGCCTGTATAGCTGGAAAGGAGAGGATGCTTTTCTACTAGTGCAAGCATGTGAGAAAGCACAGCAAAGTGATTCAAAAGGAGTTCCGCCTGTCCTTTGACTACACATGCTTATACATTTTCGAATTACTTGTTGCTCTCTCTTTATATACTTGTAAACCCTCATCATATTAATTAAGGAGTTTTGAGTCTCTCTCTCTTAAGTCTCTCTCTTGTTCTTAATCTCCAATCTCTTTAATTCTCAGATTAGGCTTAATCACTCTTTAAATCACCAAATCTAATAACCCCCTCTCGTGGGACTTTGTAGCCATCCTCCATAGGCATCCTTGCTGCCTGCCTCCATAAGCACCTGGCACCTTTCAAAGATCAAGTGTAACTTCCTTTGGGACATGAAACAAACCTTCCTAGGGATCTACATATCTCAATTCCAGAAAGTATTTCATTTCTCCAAGTCTTTATCTCAAACGATTAGAAACTCTTGGTTGCTATGATACCTTCCTTATCACTCCCTGTGATAATGATATCATCAACATACACAAGAGTGGAATCATACCTGAGGGAGTCGTGAGTGTGAAGAGGGTGTGATCTAGTTCAGACTTCTTGAAGCCTCGGCCATTCAGAGTAGTGCTCAACTTGTTGTACCACGCTCTTGGTGATTGCTTCAGCCCATATGGCTTTCTTCAGTCTCAACACATTTCCACACTCTTCACTAAGTGTTCAAGGCCTGGAGGTGGATGCATATACCTTCATCCTCAGTTCACCTTGTAGAAACGCATTCTTCACATCCATTTGCCATAACCCCCATCCAAGATTCACAGCCAACTTGTACAATCCGGATTGTGTGGAGTTTAGCTACTGGTGCAAAGGTTCTATGTAATCTTCTCCATAAGTTTGAGTGAAACCACCTCTTGCAACTAGCCTTGACTTCTTCCTCTCAACCTTTCCATCCGCTTTGACTTGATTGTGAATATCCATCTACTAGTCACAGCCTTCTTCCCTTTTGGTAACTCACTCTCATACCATGTATCATTCTTGATCATCGCTCCTGCCTCATCTCCAACTGATTCCTTCCATTCTTTATCTTTCATTGCTTCTTCATAGCTTCTTGGGATGTGTTCTCATCCAAGTTTACCATGAAACGCAATGTGCTTCTGGATATTGAGCAAAGGAGCACACGGCTTGAGAAGGATGCTCCACAGCTGGGCATTGTAGTACACTCGTCGTCTCGTGTTTACCCAACTGGAAGGATCCTTCCTTATCCTTGTACTCCTTCTTAGTGGCTGCACAACCGGTTCTTCTCCTGTTGTTCTTCTACCACTTCATCTTGAGAAGGTGTTTTGTGTCACACCATGATCATGTCCATGACCATCCGAGCCTATGCTCTCTTCTCCTCTTCATTCTCTACTCTCCTCTTCTCTTGGTTGGCCTCTGCATAGGCTCCTCATGCTCCTCTCCTCCTCATGTCAAGGTGGGATGGAAACCGAACCAACTTCAGGAGGTGTAGTTGCGTGATTCCTCGGATCCTGGGATGTACTGATTCCAAGACCTTCAAGAATGATCCGCAAGGTGGTGGCCTTGTCTGATGTTAAGTCCTTCAGGTCTTCTTGATTCTTTTCTTCATAGTATCCTCTATCTTCCAAGAACTTCACATCTCTAGATACAAGAATCTCCTTGCTATAGGATCATAGCATTTGTATCCTTTCTGTGTAGCTGAGTATCCTATGAACACAGCCTTAGTGCTTCTTGCTTCTAGCTTGTTGATCATCTCTCCTGGTTTGAGGACAAAGCATAGGCATCCAAAGACTCGCAAGTAATCAAGAGCTGGCTTGTACCTGTTCAGAACTTCAAATGGAGCCTTCTCATTCAGAACTTTGGTTGGGTTCTTTTATCAGGTAACAAGCAGTGGCAACCGCATCACTCCAAAATCTCTTTGGAACATTACTCTGAAACATAAGTGACCTTGCCACTTCCATGAGATGCCTATTCTTCCTCTCAGCCACTCCATTTTGCTGTGGAGTATAAGGACAGCTTGTTTGATGTAGGATCCCATGTTGTGATAAGGTGTTGCTTGAATGCATGACCGTTTGTACTCTCCTCCATTATCTGATCTCAAAATTTAATCTTAGCATGATAATGGTTAGTTACATAAGTTTGAAAGTTCCTAAATGCATCAAGTACCCTATCTTTGGTCTGAATTAAGGTAAACCAGGTGTATTTGGATTTTTTCATCATGAATGTGACAAAATACTTATAACTATCTCTAGATAAGCAAGGGGCAGTCCACACATCTGAATGAATTAGATCAAAGCAATTATCATAAACGGTAGTAGACTTTTGAAACACAGTTCTACAATGCTTGCCTAAAATGCAAGCTTCACAATCTTTATTCTCAAACACAACACCTGGTACCATTAAGTTCAAAGCTTTAACATGAGGGTGTCCTACTCTAGCATGCCACAATGCTTTTTATTCAACAAAGAAGCAGAAGTAAACGAGCAACTATAATCAGGAACAGAAGTGAGTTCTTCAAGCATATAGAGATCTCCCTTAGTCACCCCTTTCCCAATCAATCTGCTGCTCTCAATATCCTGAAACTTCACATCATTAGGACTAAAGATAACATTGCATTGTAAATCATTAGTACATTTCTTCACTGATAATAGGTTTGATGTGAATTCAGGCATGTAAAAAGCTCTAGATTCTTTGTTAACAGCTTAAGCTTTCCTATTCCTCTAATGGGTATCTTATCTATCCCCCCATTTGCTATCATCACATGCCCATGTGTAGGTTCTATATCCTTAATCAAGTTTTCATCACTTATCATATGATGTGATGCACCAGAATCAACAATCAATGGTTTACCTACTCGTTTAGCATTATGGCATAGATTACTAAGTGATGGATGCATCTTATCAGTTCTAGCAATGTGAGCATGTCTATCTATACTCATTCCTAGCTTCTAACCGTTCTACTAGTTCTCTAATCAAGTGATCATCCTTATATGCAATCATAGAAGCTCCAAAGGAATAACCGTAAGTGTTACCGTTTTCCTTTAGCATTTTGAAGAGGGCATCAAGGTCTGATCTCTTGATGTAGTCATCATTGCTGCGGGAGCTTGAGGCGCCTGTGTAAGCCCACCAGAGACTTCCCATTCCCATCATTGCCTCCAAGCCCATCCACTTCACTGATCTTGCTGGTGCCAGCTCCACTTGAACCTTCAGTCACATTTGCCCTTCCCTCACGCTCCTTCATGAACTTGGCCGGCTTGAGGTGTGGGTGCAGTATCCAGCATTGGCTCTTCTTATGACCATGCTTCTTGCAATGATCACAGTTGCCATTGAACTTCCTGTCCTCGTACTTCCCGTGAGATGCCTTGTTTGCTTGTGGAGCCTCGGTTGAATCCTCATGAGCTGCTTGATTGGCAAGAGAGAGCTCCCCCTTTCCTCCAAACAAACCCATGATCCCTGCTCCCTTTGGATTTGTGCACACACCTCCTCAAGGTCCGGAAGCTTGTCTGACCTTAACATGTGCTGGATGAGCTGGGTGTAGGCCGGGTTCAGTGTGAGAAGCAGCCCAAAGACCTTGTCTTGCTCGCGCCTCTCATTCAGCTGATCTGGATCAGTTGTGCTCGGCCTCAGCATCTCCAGCTCTGACCATAAGGACCTGAACCTCCCCAAGTGCTTAGTGAACTCCATGTCCTCTTGTGCAAGACGGTTGATCGCTAGCTTCACTTCAAACACACGGCTGAGGTTGGAAGTGTTCCCATACACCTTTCTTCAGCGTGTCCCACAGCTCCTTGGCTGATTCACAGTAGCTGTAGGCATCCAAGATAGCTGGGTCCAAGGATGCGTGTAGACCGTCATCACCAGCATGTCTTCTTGTTGCCATTTCTCCACAGCCGCTTCATTGGAGACCTCTTCTTGATCTCCTCCCTGAGTAATGAGTTTCGGAGCCTCCCCTGTTGTGATGTGCCCCCACAAACCCTTACTTCCCACCGCAGTCTTCACCATCCGAACCACACAGGTAGTTGCTACCTTGAAAGTACCGTAACCGCTACCTTCATCCTCATGTTCATCCCATGTTCCATCTTTGCTTGACTTGAAAACTTGATCTTGGATCTCGTACACACCAACCTTGAGTCTAAATCACGCAAACCACAGAACGTAGCACAGCTTCAACTAGAACGGACCACAGCTTCAACACCTTCAAGACTACTCGCGTGTAGCTTCAAAGACGTTTAGCTTGTAACTCTCTAAAGATCAAACCCCAGATTCAAATAACCTGGCTCTGATACCATATGAGATTAAGAGATCCTTAGAGTAATCAGAATAAAGAGAGTGTTTAGAAGTGATTAAGAGAAGTTTGTGAAAGATTAAGAGACTAGATAGAGCCGTTTTAGAGTCTAAGAGAAAACCATAGTGTCTAAGAGATTAGAGAGACTCAACTGCTAATCTTATTATGAGTTGATGTTACATATATATAGAGTGAGCATACAAGGGTTTTCGAATCAAAGAAGACTAAAAGCATGTGAGGTCAATCTTGAGGATAGTCTCATTTGGACTAGCCAATTAGCTTCTCCACATCGGTGCGGAGTATCTGGCATCTTGCCGAGATGCTCTTGCCTTTCCAAGCTGTTCCATGCCTGTCAAGCGCGCTCTACCTTATCCCTAAACGGTCTGATGCCTCAAGGTAAAGTTCCTTCCCTTCACCTCACCTAATTACCGCACATAACTTCTTTACCCTCTCAAGGTTTCCCACTCCATCTTCATGTGTACGGACTGTACGGTCATTTACGGACTTGTACGGACTTGTAATGACTTTCCCCAACCTTCCAAGCTTCAACCCATCCCTTAGTCTCAACTCCTCACTTGCTTCATAACTTATACTCAGCTCAACTCAACATATACAGGCTCTTGTTCTTCATAATCAAA
>NW_026015174.1:5000-61792 GCF_020379485.1 Brassica napus
TGTGCTCAACTTGTTATACCAAGCTCTTGTGATTGCTTCAACCCATAAATGGCTTCTTTAGCCTCAGAACATTCCCTCTCTTTACTAGATGTTCTAGCCTCACTTCATCCTCAAGCTCTCCTTGCAGAAATGCATTCTTTACATCCATTTGCCACAATCCCCATCCAAGTTCACAGCCAAGCTTAAAATAATCCTAATGGTGTGTAGCTTGGCTACTGGAGGCAAAGGTCTCAATGTAATCCTCTCCATATGTCTGAGTGAACCCTCTTGCTACTAGTCTAGTCTTCTTTCTCTCAATCGACCCATCAGCCTTGTACTTGATTGTAAAGATCCATCTACTAGACACAGCCTTCTTTCTTCCCTTTTGGTAGTTCACTCTCATACCATGTATCATTCTTTATCATAGCTCCTGATTCAGCTCCTACTGATTCCTTCCATTCCTTCTTATCTTCCATTGCCTCTTCATAGCTTCTTGGAATGTGATTTCATCTAAGTTTACCATGAAAGCACAATTGCTTCTGGATATTGAGCAAAAGAACACACGGCCTGAGTAGGATGCTTCACAGCTTGGGCATTGTAGTACACTCTCGTGTTTACCCTATTAGATTTGGTGATTTAAAGAGTGATTAAGTCTAATCTGAGAATTAAAGAGATTGGAGATTAAGAACAAGAGAGAGACTTAAGAGAGAGAGACTCAAAACTCCATTAATTATAAAGATGAGGTTTACAACATACTTTATGAGAGAGACAATCAAATTCGAAATCATCAGATAAGGTAGAGGTTCAGGGCATGTGTAGTCAAAGAGAGCCATCCAAAAGCAGCCATGGGAGTCCTTCACATGCTTGATCCCTTTGGCATCTTTTACTAGATGCTGTCTACTTTACAGCCTGTCTCCAGCCTCTCTAGCTGTGAGGAACCCTTATCCAGACTGTTCCTCCCTTATCCATACAGCTCTTGGTCGTGGCTTACTCTCCAATGTGAGCCAAGGTAACTTTCCAAGCTTTACCTTAGTTACCACAGTAAAACCAAAGTTACTGTGGTAACTCCAAAGTTACTGTCTGTCTCAATCCTCTTCCTCTCTCAATATATCAACTCTTTATTCTCTCATCTCAACACTCCCCCTCAAGCTTGACCATGTGGAACAAGTCAAGCTTGGAAGGACCATGAGATCTCCCTCATTAAAACCTCATTAAGAAAACCCATTGGGACAAAACCTTAATGAGGAAAAAGAGTAGAGATCACATGATCAGGAGAGTGTATAGACTAGCCCTTAGGCGAGAGATCAATGAGTCCTAACCTGATGTGTATGGACTCCATTGTCTTTTGCCTTGCTGCCTTTGTGAACACATCTGCTAACTGATCCTCACTCCGAGTGTAACAAGGTAGAATCACCCCAAGAATCATCATCTGCCTCACCTTGTGACAATCAACCTCAATGTGCTTTGTTCTCTCATGGAACACAGAATTAGATGCAATGTGGATAGCTGCTTGATTATCACAATGCATTGTCATTGGCGTTGCTTGAATAATCTCCAGATGCTTCAAAATCCCTTTTATCCACACTAGCTCATTTGTAAGCTTCAGCATTGCTCTATACTCGGCCTCAGCACTGGAACAAGACACTACCTTCTGCTTCTTACTCTTCCAAGTGACCAAGTTACCACCAATGAATGTACAATAGCCTGTGGTTGATCTTCTGTCTGCTCGGTCCCCAGCCCAATCTGCATCACAGTAGCCTACAACCTCAGTACTCTTGTTACATCCCATCCATACTCCAAGACCAGTAGTTCCATTCAGATACATCAAGATCCTTTCCACCATCCGCCAGTGGTGCTCCTTAGGAACTTGCATGTGTTGACTGACTTGATTCACCGCAAAGCACACATCAGGTCTAGTAATGGTAAGATAAATCAACTTCCCCACTAGCTTCCTATACAGCTTAGGATCATGGAATGGCTTGCTATCCTCAATCTCCCCCTCACGTGGAACCTTGTAACCATCCTCCATTGGCATCTTGGCTGTCTTTCCTCCATAGGCATCTGCTCCCTTCAAGAGATCAATCACATACTTCCTTTGAGACATAAACAATCCTTCCTTTGATCTGCATATCTCAATCCCAAGAAAATACTTCATTTCCCCCAAGTCTTTAATCTCAAAGCTTGCCTTGAGATACTCCTTTGTAGCCTTGATGCCTTCCTTATCACTGCCTGTGATGATGATATCATCCACATACACAAGCAATACCACAATACCAGATGAGGTGGTTAGGGTAAAGAGAGTGTGATCCAATTCTGACTTTCTGAACCCTCTCCCATTCAGTGTAGTACTCAACTTGTTGTACCACGCCCTTGGAGACTGCTTGAGACCATAGATAGCTTTCCTCAACCTCAACACATTACCCTTCTTTACTAGATGTTCAAGACCTGGTGGTGGATGCATGTATACTTCATCTTCCAACTCTCCTTGAAGGAATGCATTCTTCACATCCATTTGCCACAAATCCCACTCAAGATTCACAGCTAAAGATAATACAATCCTGATAGTATGAAGTTTAGCCACAGGAGCAAAGGTCTCAACATAGTCCTCACCATATGTCTGAGTAAATCCTCTTGCCACCAACCTAGACTTGCGCCTCTCTATTCTTCCATCAGGATGAAACTTGATTGTGAACACCCATTTACTAGTCACTGCCTTCTTCCCTTTAGGCAGCTCACTCTCATACCATGTTTCATTCTTAATCATGGCTCCGGACTCATCAGCAACTGAATCTCTCCACTCCTTTAAAGCCATAGCTTCTTCATATGTCCTTGGAATATAGCTCTCATCCAAGCTTACTGTGAAGGCTGTATGCTCGTCCGGAAACTCTGCAAAGGAACACATAGCTTGAGAAGGATGCTCCACAGCCTGGGCATTGTAGTACACTCTCGTGTTTACCCAGTTGGAAGCATCTCTCTTCACCCTTGTGCTCCTCCTTAGCTCCTGAACTTGTTCTTCTTGTGGCTCTTGCCCATCTTCACTTGATTGAGCACCACTCTCATTTGACCCATCTCCTTCACTAGACTGAGTACCACTCTCATCTGAGCCAGTAGACTCTCTTTGCCCATCTCCACTAGACTGAGCACCACTCTCTACTTCCTGTGTCACCTCTTGATTATGCTGGCCTGAATCTTGATTTTGCACTTGCTCATGAGATTCAGTTCCATTCCCCCTCTCATGATCAAGAGGAGTTGTTCTTTCAGCTTCACTAGTCGGATTGGAAGACTCTCTTCTTCCAGATTCCTGATCCTGGGATAACCCTATCCCTAGCTTCTCCAACAGCACCCTCAGTGTTGTTGCTCTATCAGATGGAGCTTGAGACAAATCCTTCAGATTTTCCCACTCCTTTTCTTCATAATACCCTTTTGATTCAATAAACTTCACTTCTCTAGATACCATCACTCTCCTTGCTTCAGGATCATAGCACTTGTATCCCTTCTGAGTGATAGAGTATCCAATGAACATAGCCTTAGTACTCTTTGCCTCCAGCTTGTTTCTCTGTTCTCCTGGAGTCATGACATAGCATACACACCCAAATACCGTAGGTGATCAATAAAAGGCTTGCTCTTATTCAGCACCTCAAATGGAGACAGATTCTTCAGTATCTTGGTTGGGACCCGGTTGATGAGATAGCAAGCAGTCTGTACAGCATCTCCCCAAAAACGTTTTGGGACATTTGCATGAAACATCATCGACCTAGCAACCTCCATCAAGTGCCTATTCTTCCTCTCAGCTACACCATTCTGCTGTGGTGTGTAGGGACAACTGGTCTGATGCACAATCCCATGCTTGGCTAGATGACTCTTGAAGGCATTGCTGATGTATTCACCTCCGTTGTCTGATCTCAGTACCTTCACAGTAGCATTGTATTGATTAGATACATATGCTTGGAAGTTCATAAACGCTTCTAGCACCTTATCTTTAGATGGAAGCAATGTGAGCCATGTATACTTAGACTTCTCATCAATGAATGTCACAAAGTATTTATGGCTGTCTCTAGACATGCATGGAGCGGTCCACACATCCGAGTGAACTAGATCAAAGCAATGCTCATAAGTAGTCTTAGATGTTGGGAAAACAGTCCTACAATGCTTTCCTAATATGCATGCTTCACAATCCAAGTGATTGAATGACATATTAGGGATTATCAATTCAATGGCACGAGCATGAGGATGTCCTAATCTAGCATGCCAAGTAATACTATCAATCTTCTCAGCAGTACTACTCAAGCAAATAGAATCAAAGGGATTAGAGGTCTTAGCCAAGTCGAGGTGGTATAGCTGATTTTTGCTGTCTCCTCTGCCAATGACTCTCCCAGTCTTCAAATCTTGAAACTCAACTTCATCAGGTCTGAATACTACTTGACAATCAAGATCAATGGTAGCTTTCTTCACAGATAATAGATTTGAAGTGAACTGAGGCATGTAGAAGGCAGCCGTGTCCTTCTCAAACAGTTTGAGCTTTCCCACTCCTTCTATTGGGATCATAGCACCATTAGCTATCCTAACACTCCCTGTTGCAGCCTTGATCTCACTTATAAGCCTCCTATCACTGATCATATGATGACTTGCTCCAGAATCAATCACCATGGGTTTAGAAGCTCCGGATTGTATAGCATGCTTCTTGCTTGCTGCTAAGGCTTGTACATGTTCCATGAACACTCTCCATTCCTTCCTGGTGATGCGATCATCAGCTCCACTCCCTTTCTCCTGCTCTCTTAACACCCCACTGTCTTCTACTGATTCCCCCATGTAGGCTGAGTAAGAACACTCTCCCACAACTCTCTTTCTACCCTTTCCTATGTTGATAGAAGCTTTGGATAGCATTCTGCACCTTCTCTTCTTCCGGAAGCCCTCACTCCTACTCCCGGTTAGCCTCCATGAGCCCTCACTCCTACTCATGGTTAGCTTCTGGAAGCTCTCACTCCTACTCCCAGTTGGCTTCCATGAGCTCTCACTCCTACTCATGGTTAGCCTCTCATCATCTCTCATTATCTCATACGCCCTTCTTATAAGCCCACAAATCTCTTCCATTTCCGGAAGCTGTTCCCCTCTTAGAACCATCTCTACCAGCCACCCATATGATGACTCCATGCTCGCCAAGAGCTTCAAGACCGTCTCTTGCTCTTGTGTAGTATCCCCATCCACATGGGATCTCAACCCTTGTAGTTCAACCCACAAATGTTGTAGCTTCCTCACATGGTTATTGAACTCTTCTCTTCCTGGTTTACCTCCACTAATCACCTTCTTGACTTCATACACTCTCCTAAGACTGATCTTGTTCTCATAAACATCTTCAATCTTCTCAAGCAGTGTACTTTCTTCAAGACTAAAGCAATTTCCACTTGTTTCTCTTGCTGTCTGATCTTTCTCAGCAGCTTTACCCTTCAAAGACTCTTCCTTCTCATGGTTTCTCCAAACTCCACACCTCTTCAGAGTCGTTTTCATTTGTGAGAACCACCCCCACTCATTCCCTCTCTCTTCCTTCTCTTCACGCCTTGCTGAACCACAAGCTAGACCCATCTTCTGACCTTGTCAACCACCTAAAGGGACTCCCTTGAAGCTGACTCTCCAAAAGAAACACCAACAGACACAAACTTGACTTTTAAAGGATCTAGCTCTTGAAAAATCTCAAGAACTCTCAAGAACACTCAAGAACACTCAAGAACATTTAGAAAAACGAAATCACTCTCTCCTTTTAAAGGAACCTGGCTCTGATACCATATTAGATTTGGTGATTTAAAGAGTGATTAAGTCTAATCTGAGAATTAAAGAGATTGGAGATTAAGAACAAGAGAGAGACTTAAGAGAGAGAGACTCAAAACTCCATTAATTAATAAAGATGAGGTTACAACATACTTATATGAGAGAGACAATCAAATTCGAAATCAATCAGATAAGGTAGAGGTTCAGGCATGTGTAGTCAAAGAGAGCCATCCAAAGCAGCCAATGGGAGTCTTCACATGCTTGATCCCTTTGGCATCTTTTACTAGATGCTGTCTACTTTACAGCCTGTCTCCAGCCTCTCTAGCTGTGAGGAAACCTTATCCAGACTGTTCCTCCCTTATCCATACAGCTCTTGGTCGTGGCTTACTCTCCAATGTGAGCCAAGGTAACTTTCCAAGCTTTACCTTAGTTACCACAGTAAAACCAAAGTTACTGTGGTAACTCCAAAGTTACTGTCTGTCTCAATCCTCTTCCTCTCTCAATATATCAACTCTTTATTCTCTCATCTCAACATACCCAACTAGAAGGATCCTTTCTCAGCCTTGTACTCCTTCTCAACACTGGCCCTTCTTGCGCCATTTCTTGTTCTTCTTCTACTTGTGGAGTCACTGCTTCAGTCTGTTCTTCAGCTTCAGCTCTAGCTTCTCCTTGTCTCTGATCTTCGTCATTCTGACTTTCATTCAGTTCTTCCCTTGCTGATCCTTCTCCACTTTGGACAGGAGAATCAGTTCCTCTGTTTCCTAGCTCACCGGCCTCTTCTAAGCCTTGGTCCTCTAGTTCAGATACTGATTCACTTCCCCCCTCATGTGCAAAGTGGGATGGTTCTTCTGCTGCAGCTGGAGTAGGTTCTGGACGCCTACTCTGATCCTGGGACACTCCAATTCCGAGCCCCTCTAGGATGTTTCTCAAGCAAGCAGCTCTTTCTGATGGCTGGGAGAGATCCTCCAAGTCTTCCCATGTCTGCTCATCATAGTATCCTTTGTCTTCCATGAATCTGACATCCCTTGACACTAGGACTCTCCTAGCAGTAGGATCATAGCATTTGTATCCCTTCTGTGAAGTAGAATACCCAATCATCATAGCCTTGGTGCTCTTTGCTTCTAGTTTGTTTCTCTGCTCGCCTGGTACAAGAACATAACACACGCATCCAAAGGTCCTCAGGTGATCCAAGACTGGCCTGCTCTTGTTGAGTACCTCAAATGGAGACTGATCTGCCAAGATCCTGGTTGGTATCCTGTTGATGAGATAGCACGCAGTCATCACAGCATCACTCCAATACCTCTTGGGAACCCCTTTGTGGAACATCATGGACCGGGACACCTCCATGAGATGTCTGTTCTTCCTTTCCGCAACTCCATTCTGCTGTGGAGTGTATGGGCAGCTAGTCTGGTGAAGAATCCCATGCTGAGCAAGGTGATCACGAAATGCATGCCCAGTATACTCCCCACCATTATCAGACCTGAAAATCTTAATCTTGGCATGATATTGGTTAGTCACATAGGCTTGAAAATTTTTAAATGCATCAAGGACCCTATCTTTAGTTTTAATCAATGTTAACCAGGTGTATTTGGATTTTTCATCAATGAATGTGACATAATACTTGTAATCATCCCTAGATAAGCAAGGTGCCGTCCAAACATCAGAGTGAATTAAATCAAAGCAGTTTGCATAAAGAGTAGATGATCTCTGAAAAACAGTCTTACAATGTTTGCCCAAAATACATGCCTCACAATCATTATTTTTAAACATGACACCTGGTAACATAATGCTTAAAGCCCTAACATGTGGATGTCCTAGCCTAGCATGCCACAGAGCATCAGTACTTAAGGAAGAAACAGAACTAAACGAGAAACAAGAACTAGAAATAGGTGCAAGGTCTTCAATCATGTAAAGATCCCCCTTGGTAGCTCCTTGCCCAATCAACTTACTGCTCTTAATATCCTGAAACTTAACATCATTAGGACTGAAAATAACATTGCATTGAAGATCAGTAGTGCATTTCTTAACTGATAAAAGATTAGAGGTGAACTCAGGCATGTAAAAGGCTTTTGACTCCTTATTAAACAAGTTCAGTTTACCAATGCCCCTAATGGGAATTCTATCTCCATTTGCAATCATAACATGTCCAAGGGCAGGTTCTATGTCTTTTATCAGATTGTTATCACTAATCATGTGATGAGATGCACCAGAATCAATTATCAATGGTTTATGCAAGCTCCTAGCAGTATTGGTTCTAGATGTTTCATTTTCAGCTTTCAGGCTCTTGACTACTCCTAACAATCTATCAGTTATGCTAGTATGAGCAGTGGCAGTACATGAGATTTTAAACATGTCTAGCAGTTTATCAGAGATACTAGGTAATGTATGAGCCGAGTATGAGTATCCAAGAGTGTTGCCTAGCATTTTACCAGACTCCTTGAGGGCTCGGATGAAAGCCTCAAAGTCAGCCTTGGTGATCACCTCCTGAGAAGTTAGAGCTCTGCCTTCACTTTCACCCGCCTTGACATTTGGACTAGCCCCTGATGAGCCGGCACCACTTGCTTCAGCAGAAAGGTGAGCCTTAGCTTCTCTATCCTTGTTGAACTTGCTAGGCCTGAGGTGTGGATGTAGGATCCAGCACTGACTCTTCTTATGCCCCTGCCGCTTGCAATGCTCACAGCTTCCCTCATACTTCTCATACTTCCTTCCATCTCCACGGTACGCTGCCTTGTTTGCTTGTGCCTCTTCTGCTTTATGAGCCGTGGACATCCCCTTCTTGCCTCCAAACAACCCAAGAGAGCCTTCCTCCTTCTGAAGTTGTGCGCATACCTCCTCCATGGATGGGAGAGTTGGTGATCTCAAGATATGCTTGATCACATCCTGGTAGCTTTCATCTAGAGTCATCAATAGCCCAAACACCTGATCTTGCTCTCTCCTCTCAATGAGCGATTCCTCATCAGTAGTGTTGGGTCTAAGACTCTCAAGTTCGGACCACAAAGCTCCAAACTTCCCCATGTGCTTGGTGAGATCTTCTCCATCTTGCCTCAAGACACTGATGGTTTGCTTCAGATCAAATACCCGACTTATGTTGGACTTGTTTCCATACCTCTTATGGAGCATGTCCCAAAGGCGCTTAGGAGTCTCAAAGTGCACGTAAGCTTCAAGTATGGGGAGCTCCAGAGAGGCATGGAGCACAGACAGCACCATCAAATCCTCTTGGACCCATCTCTTTGCTTCAGCTACCGCAAGAGTCTTCCCGTCGCCTTCTTCTTCATCTTCTTTGGCCACTGGCTCCGGACCATCATCTGTGATGTGGTTCCACAGCCCTAGCCTTCCAATGGTTGTCCTCACCAACTGGGACCACATCAAGTAGTTCGAGCCTCCCTTCAGTGCAACCGGAACCGTCACCAGTTTGCTAAAGTTGGTCGTCTCCATCTCCTCTTCTTTATCACACAAGAACAAACTCGCAAATGTAAAGAAAGGAACAAGGGTCTCTCAATACCAAAGCCAACCTGGCTCTGATACCATATGAGATTAGAGAGTAGAATAGGTATTGAGAGATTAAGAGAGATTTGGTAAGAGATTAAGAGAAGTTTAGGAGAGATTGTGAAAGAAATGGAGAGATTTATGTATGAACCATGATGAACAAGAGAGAGACTAGAGAGAGAGTAACATGATTCGCATTTATTGATTAATCAGAGAGAGTTTACACTTATATATGAAGCTTAAGACACTAGGGTTTAGACTGCATAAAGGAGAAAGCATGTGAAGTCAAGATACAGCTAAGGGCGCATTTGAATCCTTCCAATGAGAGTCTCCACATGTGTAAGGCATCTTTGAATATGCCTTTACCTTTCCAGCTCTTGCCAGACTGTCAGACGCGTTCCTCCTTATCCTCTCAACGTTCGGATCAAGCTCAGCCTTAAGGTAAAGTAACTCTAGCTGGTTTACTTTTACCTGAGCTGAGTAACCCTTAACCGCGCATGATGGTACGGCCTGATCGTCCGTACCCTTTGCCCTATCCGTACAGTCCGTACAAGATGCTTCTATCTTCCTCTCTAATGCTTCTACACTTCCTAAGGTCTCCTCTTCATACCATAAGGCTCTCTTCTTAACATGCTATTCCCAAACTGGGAAACTGGAATCACCTGATTTGAAAGTGGGATAACTTCTTCTTCCCAATCCTATGAGATTTATTCAACTTCCTGGTCATTCTCCACCACTTTATGTATCCAAACCAAGCTTCTCACAAAGTGATTCATCCTGGTTTGATTGGAACGACGAAGAAGCTGTGCTATTCCCAAACTGGGAAACTGGAATCACCTGATTTTAAAGTGGGATAACTTCTTTATCCCAACTCCTATGAGATTTATTCAACTTCCTGGTCATTCTCCACCACTTTATGTATCCAAACCAAGCTTCTCACAAAGTGATTCATCCTGGTTTGATTGGAACGACGAAGAAGCTGTGCTATTCCCAAACTGGGAAACTGGAATCACCTGATTTGAAAGTGGGATAACTTCTTCTTCCCAACTCCTATGAGATTTATTCAACTTCCTGGTCATTCTCCACCACTTTATGTATTCAAATAAAGCTTCTTACAAAGTGATTCATCCTGGTTTGATTGGAACGGCGAAGAAGCTGTGGTATTCCCAAACTGGGAAACTGGAATCACGTGATTTGAAAGTGGGATAACTTCTTCATCCCAACTCCTATGAGATTTATTCAACTTCCTGGTGATTCTCCACCACTTTATGTATCCAAATCAAGCTTCTCACAAAGTGATTCATCCTGGTTTGATTGGAACGACGAAGAAGCTGTGCTATTCCCAAACTGGGAAACTGGAATCACCTGATTTGAAAGTGGGATAACTTCTTCTTCCCAACTCCTATGAGATTTATTCAACTTCCTGGTGATTCTCCACCACTTTATGTATCCAAATCATGCTTCTCACAAAGTGATTCATCCTGGTTTGATTGGAACGACGAAGAAGCTGTGCTATTCCCAAACTGGGAAACTGGAATCACCTGATTTGAAAGTGGGATAACTTCTTCATCCCAACTCCTATGAGATTTATTCAACTTCCTGGTCATTCTCCACCACTTTATGTATCCAAATCAAGCTTCTCACAAAGTGATTCATCCTGGTTTGATTGGAACGACGAAGAAACTGTGCTATTCCCAAACTGGGAAACTGGAATCACCTGATTTGAAAGTGGGATAACTTCTTCTTCCCAACTCCTATGAGATTTATTCAACTTCCTGGTCATTCTCCACCACTTTATGTATCCAAACCAAGCTTCTCACAAAGTGATTCATCCTGGTTTGATTGGAACGACGAAGAAGCTGTGCTATTCCCAAACTGGGAAACTGGAATCACCTGATTTTAAAGTGGGATAACTTCTTCATCCCAACTCCTATGAGATTTATTCAACTTCCTGGTCATTCTCCACCACTTTATGTATCCAAATCAAGCTTCTCACAAAGTGATTCATCCTGGTTTGATTGGAACGACGAAGAAGCTGTGCTATTCCCAAACTGGGAAACTGGAATCACCTGATTTGAAAGTGGGATAACTTCTTCTTCCCAACTCCTATGAGATTTTTTCAACTTCCTGGTGATTCTCCACCACTTTATGTATCCAAATCAAGCTTCTCACAAAGTGATTCATCCTGGTTTGATTGGAACGACGAAGAAGCTGTGCTATTCCCAAACTGGGAAACTGGAATCACCTGATTTGAAAGTGGGATAACTTCTTCTTCCCAACTCCTATGAGATTTATTCAACTTCCTGGTGATTCTCCACCACTTTATGTATCCAAATCAAGCTTCTCACAAAGTGATTCATCCTGGTTTGATTGGAACGACAAAGAAGCTGTGCTATTCCCAAACTGGGAAACTGGAATCACCTGATTTGAAAGTGGGATAACTTCTTCTTGCCAACTCCTATGAGATTTATTCAACTTCCTGGTGATTCTCCACCACTTTATGTATCCAAATCAAGCTTCTCACAAAGTGATTCATCCTGGTTTGATTGGAACGACGAAGAAGCTGTGCTATTCCCAAACTGGGAAACTGGAATCACCTGATTTGAAAGTGGGATAACTTCTTCATCCCAACTCCTATGAGATTTATTCAACTTCCTGGTGATTCTCCACCACTTTATGTATCCAAATCAAGCTTCTCACAAAGTGATTCATCCTGGTTTGATTGGAACGACAAAGAAGCTGTGCTATTCCCAAACTGGGAAACTGGAATCACCTGATTTGAAAGTGGGATAACTTCTTCATCCCAACTCCTATGAGATTTATTCAACTTCCTGGTCATTCTCCACCACTTTATGTATCCAAATCAAGCTTCTCACAAAGTGATTCATCCTGGTTTGATTGGAACGACGAAGAAGCTGTGCTATTCCCAAACTGGGAAACTGGAATCACCTGATTTGAAAGTGGGATAACTTCTTCTTCCCAACTCCTATGAGATTAATTCAACTTCCTGGTGATTCTCCACCACTTTATGTATCCAAATCAAGCTTCTCACAAAGTGATTCATCCTGGTTTGATTGGAACGACGAAGAAGCTGTGCTATTCCCAAACTGGGAAACTGGAATCACCTGATTTGAAAGTGGGATAACTTCTTCTTGCCAACTCCTATGAGATTTATTCAACTTCCTGGTGATTCTCCACCACTTTATGTATCCAAATCAAGCTTCTCACAAAGTGATTCATCCTGGTTTGATTGGAACGACGAAGAAGCTGTGCTATTCCCAAACTGGGAAACTGGAATCACCTGATTTGAAAGTGGGATAACTTCTTCTTCCCAACTCCTATGAGATTTATTCAACTTCCTGGTGATTCTCCACCACTTTATGTATCCAAATCAAGCTTCTCACAAAGTGATTCATCCTGGTTTGATTGGAACGACGAAGAAGCTGTGCTATTCCCAAACTGGGAAACTGGAATCACCTGATTTGAAAGTGGGATAACTTCTTTATCCCAACTCCTATGAGATTTATTCAACTTCCTGGTGATTCTCCACCACTTTATGTATCCAAATCAAGCTTCTCACAAAGTGATTCATCCTGGTTTGATTGGAACGACGAAGAAGCTGTGCTATTCCCAAACTGGGAAACTGGAATCACCTGATTTGAAAGTGGGATAACTTCTTCTTCCCAACTCCTATGAGATTTATTCAACTTCCTGGTCATTCTCCACCACTTTATGTATCCACATCAAGCTTCTTACAAAGAGATTCATCCTGGTTTGATTGGAACGACGAAGAAGCTGTGCTATTCCCAAACTGGGAAACTGGAATCACCTGATTTGAAAGTGGGATAACTTCTTCATCCCAACTCCTATGAGATTTATTCAACTTCCTGGTGATTCTCCACCACTTTATGTATCCAAATCAAGCTTCTCACAAAGTGATTCATCCTGGTTTGATTGGAACGACGAAGAAGCTGTGCTATTCCCAAACTGGGAAACTGGAATCACCTGATTTGAAAGTGGGATAACTTCTTCTTCCCAACTCCTATGAGATTTATTCAACTTCCTGGTCATTCTCCACCACTTTATGTATCCAAATAAAGCTTCTTACAAAGTGATTCATCCTGGTTTGATTGGAACGACGAAGAAGCTGTGGTATTCCCAAACTGGGAAACTGGAATCACCTGATTTGAAAGTGGGATAACTTCTTCATCCCAACTCCTATGAGATTTATTCAACTTCCTGGTGATTCTCCACCACTTTATGTATCCAAATCAAGCTTCTCACAAAGTGATTCATCCTGGTTTGATTGGAACGACGAAGAAGCTGTGCTATTCCCAAACTGGGAAACTGGAATCACCTGATTTGAAAGTGGGATAACTTCTTCTTCCCAACTCCTATGAGATTTATTCAACTTCCTGGTCATTCTCCACCACTTTATGTATCCAAATCAAGCTTATCACAAAGTGATTCATCCTGGTTTGATTGGAACGACGAAGAAGCTGTGCTATTCCCAAACTGGGAAACTGGAATCACCTGATTTGAAAGTGGGATAACTTTTTCATCCCAACTCCTATGAGATTTATTCAACTTCCTGGTGATTCTCCACCACTTTATGTATCCAAATCAAGCTTCTCACAAAGTGATTCATCCTGGTTTGATTGGAACGACGAAGAAGCTGTGCTATTCCCAAACTGGGAAACTGGAATCACCTGATTTGAAAGTGGGATAACTTCTTCTTCCCAACTCCTATGAGATTTATTCAACTTCCTGGTCATTCTCCACCACTTTATGTATCCAAACCAAGCTTCTCACAAAGTGATTCATCCTGGTTTGATTGGAACGACGAAGAAGCTGTGCTATTCCCAAACTGGGAAACTGGAATCACCTGATTTGAAAGTGGGATAACTTCTTCTTCCCAACTCCTATGAGATTTATTCAACTTCCTGGTCATTCTCCACCACTTTATGTATCCAAACCAAGCTTCTCACAAAGTGATTCATCCTGGTTTGATTGGAACGACGAAGAAGCTGTGCTATTCCCAAACTGGGAAACTGGAATCACCTGATTTGAAAGTGGGATAACTTCTTCATCCCAACTCCTATGAGATTTATTCAACTTCCTGGTCATTCTCCACCACTTTATGTATCCAAACCAAGCTTCTCACAAAGTGATTCATCCTGGTTTGATTGGAACGACGAAGAAGCTGTGCTATTCCCAAACTGGGAAACTGGAATCACCTGATTTGAAAGTGGGATAACTTCTTCTTCCCAACTCCTATGAGATTTTTTCAACTTCCTGGTCATTCTCCACCACTTTATGTATCCAAATCAAGCTTCTCACAAAGTGATTCATTCTGGTTTGATTGGAAAGACGAAGAAGCTGTGCTATTCCCAAACTGGGAAACTGGAATCACCTGATTTGAAAGTGGGATAACTTCTTCTTCCCAACTCCTATGAGATTAATTCAACTTCTTGGTGATTCTCCACCACTTTATGTATCCAAATTAAGCTTCTCACAAAGTGATTCTATTGAGATGAAGACCAAGGAGGCTGAGACAGTAACTTTAGAGTTTTACTGTGGTAACTTTATTTTAACCACAGTAACTACTTGGGGAAGTTATCTGATGGGATGAGAAGGTAACTTAGTGAAGAGAAGAGAGGAAACTCGACCAAAGAGGATAAGTGAGGTTAAGGAAGGATAAGGGATCACTTTGACAGCCTGTATGATGCTGGAAAGGAGAAGCTACCTTTATACTAGTGCAAGCATGTGAGAAAGCACAGCCAAGTGATTCAAAAGGAGTTCCAGCCTGTCCTTTGACTACACATGCTTAACCATTTCGAATTTCCTTGTTGCTCTCTCTATTAATACTTGTAAACCTCATCAGTTATTAATTAATGGAGTTTTGAGTCTCTCTCTCTTTATTCTCTCACTAGAATCTCTTAATATCTTTAATCTTTTCATCTGATTATCCCTGATTGGTTGAATCATGCTCTAATACACAAAAGTGTATATTGGAGTTTTGAGTCTCTCTCTCTTTATTCTCTCACTAGAATCTCTTAATATCTTTAATCTTTTCATCTGATTATCCCTGATTGGTTGAATCATGCTCTAATACACAAAAGTGTATATGGTATCAGAGCCAGGTTGCTAAAAAGGGGAGAGTGTGATTTCGTTTTTCATAAAATCTGGGTGTTCTTGAGTGTTCTTGAGGGTTCTTGAGTGTTCTTGGTGTTCTTGAGTTCTGGTCTTTATTATCTGAGTGGTGTGAGATATTCTGATGGATTCAAACTATCTCAACATGGAAATGAAGCACAGATCTAGTACAACCATGGAGCTTGAAGAAGAGAGGGATGGCGATTGGTCAAGATGGGCAAAGAGAGCTTTGGAAAGCTGTGGGTTATGGAGTAGTCATGGAAAGGGGAAACCTTTCATGGAAATGGCTACTGAAGAAGGTCAGACAAGAGGTCTGAAGCTGGGAAATGAAGTTGTTCAAGGAGACACTACAAAGAGTGAGATTGAAGCAACTTTAGGCAAGTCCAAGCTTGTGAGAGTCGTTGAGGACAGAGGGGTGATCCGCGGCTTGAGACAAGGAGAGGATGAGTGTTATCAGCTTGTGGGAAGGCTGAGAGAAGTATGGTCGGAGCTAGATGTGGTGAAGACACACACATCAAATCCGAGATGTTGTCAAGAAAGGAGGAAGCAAGATGTGATCTTACACTTTTGTGTATGTAGAGTGATGAATGAATATCAAGAGATGATTTGTGTAGTTTGTATGAGATTAGGAGATTAAGAGAGACTAAGAGAATAAAGAACAAGAGAGAATACTCAAAACTCCATTAATTATTAACAATGAGGTTTACAAGGCTTTATATGAGTGATACAAGATACAATTCGAAATCATAGGGTCAGAGGAGATCAGGAACGTGTGGAGTCAAGGAGAGCCATCCAAAAGCAGCCAATGGGTGTTCTCACATGCTTGGACAGGCTGTAAAGGTTTTTTACCTTTCCAGCTATGACCAGACCTTATCATGAATGCTTCTTCCTTATCCAGACTCTCCTTGGACGTGCTTCACTCTCCAAATGGGTGAAAGGTAACTTCCCAAAGTTATACCTTAGTTACCACAGTAAAACTAAAGTTACTGTGGTAAATCTCCAAAGTTACTGACTGCCCCATTACTCTTCCTCTATCAATGTACCCACTCTTTATCACCTCTTCTCAACACTCCCCCTCAAGCTTGACCATGTGGAACAAGTCAAGCTTGGAAACCATGAAGACCTCCCTCATTAAAAACCTCACCAAAGAAAACCCATTGGGATAAAACTTTGATGAGGGAAAAAGAGTGGAGACTCCATGGTTAAGGGGCTCAGCTCCTGGGAGTAAGATCAATGAGTCCAAGCCTGGATAGTATGGACTCCATTGTCTTCAATCTCGCTGCCTTGGTAAACACATCTGCAAGCTGATCTTCACTTCTTGTATAACATGGCAGAATCACTCCAAGATAATCATCTGCCTCACCTTATGACAATCCACCTCTATGTGCTTTGTTCTCTCATGAAACACTGAGTTGGAGGCAATGTGGATAGCTGCTTGATTGTCACAATGCATAGTCATAGGAGTACTCTGCTCAATTGCTAGATGCTTCAAGATCCCTTTGATCCACACCAACTCGTTTGTGAGCTTCAACATGGCTCTATACTCAGCTTCAGCACTTGAACAAGAGATAACCTTCTGCTTCTTACTCTTCCAAGTAACCAAGTTCCCTCCAATGAATGTACAATACCCAGTAGTTGATCTCCTGTCCACTCTATCTCCTGCCCAATCAGCATCACAATACCCAACCACTTCTGTACTGCCATTACAGCCCATCCAAACTCCTTGTCCAGCCGTCCCACTCAGATACCTTAGTATCCTATCAACCATCTTCCAGTGATGGACCTTTGGCGCCTGCATATGTTGACTCACTTGATTCACAGCAAAGCATATATCTGGCCTGGTAATGGTCAAGTAGATTAGCTTGCCAACCATCTTCCTATACAGCTTAGCATCCTCAAACAGCTGGTTCTCTTCAACCTCCCCCTCACGTAAGACCTTATACCCCTCTTCAAGAGGTGTCTTGGCTACCTTTCCTCCAAGTACATCAGTCTCCTTCAGCATATCCATTGTATACTTCCTTTGACACATAAACAAACCCTCCTTGGATCTGCATATCTCAATCCCCAAGAAATACTTCATCTCTCCCAAGTCTTTGATATCAAACACAGACTTGAGGAACTCTTTAGTGGCTTTAATCCCAGCCTTATCACTCCCTGTGATAATCAAATCATCCACATATACCAGTATCACAATGATCCCTGAAGGTCCTGTCAAGGTGAAGAGAGTGTGATCTAATTCAGACTTCCTAAACCCTCTCCCATTGAGTGTTGTACTCAGCTTCCTGTACCAAGCTCTAGGTGATTGTTTCAGCCCATATATTGCCTTCTTCAACCTCAAAACATTCCCTGGCTTTACTAGATGCTCAAGACCAGGAGGCGGATGCATGTATACTTCATCTTCAAGTTCACCTTGCAGGAAAGCATTCTTCACATCCATTTGCCACAAATCCCACTCCAAGTTTGTTGCAATGGACAACACAATCCGAACTGTGTGCAGCTTAGCTACTGGTGCAAAGGTATCAATGTAATCCTCTCCATAGGTCTGTGTAAATCCTCTTGCAACCAATCTGGTCTTCTTCCTATCAATCTGTCCATTTGCTAGATACTTGATTGTGAAGATCCATCTACTAGATACAGCCCTCTTTCCCTTAGGCAGCTCACTCTCATACCATGTATCATTTTTGATCATAGCACCTGCTTCAGCTCCCACTGATTCTTTCCATTCCTTGTCTAACATAGCTTCTTCATAAGTCCTTGGTACATAACTCTCATCCAGACTAATCATAAAGGCATAATGCTCCTCTGGAAACTCAGCAAAGGAACACACGGCTTGAGAAGGATGCTCCACAGCCTGGGCATTGTAGTACACTCTCGTGTTTACCCAGTTGGAAGGATCCCTCTTTATCCTTGTGCTCCTCCTCAAAGCTTGAACCTGATCTTCAGTTTGCACACTAGCTGGCTCCACTTGCTCTTCTTCTGAACCGGCTGGTCCGACTTGTTCTTCTCTACTAGACTGAACCTCATCCACTTCTCCACTAGACTGAACCTCATCCACTTCTCCACTAGACTGAACATTGTTCTCAACTTCTTGTGATGTATCTTGATCATGAAGACCTGAATCCTCTTGGTTTTGCTCTTGCTCACCAGATTCAGTTCCATTCCCCCTCTCATGATCAAGAGGAGTTGTTCTTCCAGCTCCACCAGTCTGATTGGAAGGCTCTCTCCTTCCGGGTTCCTGATCCTGGGATAACCCTATCCCGAGCTTCTCCAACAACACTCTCAGTATTGTTGCCTTATCAGATGGAGCTTGAGACAAATCCTTCAGATTTTCCCACTCCTTTTCTTCATAATAACCTTTTGTTTCAACAAACTTCACTTCTCTAGATACCATCACCCTCCTTGCTTCAGGATCATAGCACTTGTACCCCTTCTGAGTGATAGAATAACCAATGAACATAGCCTTAGTACTCTTTGCCTCCAGCTTGTTTCTCTGCTCTCCTGGAACCATGACATAGCACACACACCCAAAGACACGTAGGTGATCAATGACAGGTTTGCTCTTGTTCAACACTTCAAATGGAGACAGATTCTTCAATATCTTGGTTGGAACCCGGTTGATGAGATAGCAAGCAGTCTGCACAGCATCACTCCAAAAACGTTTTGGGACATTTGCATGAAACATCATCGATCTAGCAACCTCCATCAAGTGCCTGTTCTTCCTCTCAGCTACACCATTCTGCTGTGGTGTATAAGGGCAGCTAGTCTGATGCACAATCCCATGCTTGGCTAGATGACTCTTGAAGGCATTGCTGATGTATTCACCTCCATTATCTGATCTCAGTACCTTCACAGTAGCATTGTATTGATTAGATACATATGCTTGGAAGTTCATAAATGCTTCTAGCACCCTATCTTTAGATGGAAGCAATGTAAGCCAAGTATACTTAGACTTCTCATCAATGAATGTCACAAAGTACTTCTGGCTATCTCTAGACAAACAAGGAGCAGTCCACACATCTGAATGAACTAGATCAAAGCAATGCTCATAAGTAGTTTCTGATGTTGGAAAAACAGTCCTACAATGCTTTCCTAATATGCATGCTTCACACTCCAAGTGATTAAATGACATATTAGGAATTATCAATTCAATAGCACGAGCATGAGGATGTCCCAATCTAGCATGCCAAGTAATACTATCAATCTTCTCATAAGTACTACTCAAACACATAGAATCAAAGGGTTTAGAGATCTTAGCCAATTGGAGCTGGTATAGATTATTCTTGCTGTCTCCTCTCCCAATGACCTTTCCAGTCTTCAAATCTTGGAATTCAACATCATCTGGCCTGAATACTACTTGACAGCCAAGATCAATCGTGGCTCTCCTCACAGATAGTAGATTTGAAGCAAACTGTGGCATGTAGAAGGCATCTGAGTCTTTATCAAATAGCTTGAGCTTTCCAACTCCTTCTATTGGAATCCTATCACCATTAGCTATCATCACACCTCCAGTAGCTTTCTTTACATCACTCATTAAGCTTCTGTCACTAATCATGTGATGACTTGCTCCAGAATCAACAATGATGGGTTTGTTGGATGTGGATGCTTTGGCAGGAGCACCTTGTCTCCGGGTCGTAGCCAAAGCATACACATACTTGACAAACTCATCCCATTCCTCCTTTGTGACAGGCTCATCCGCTCCTTTGGACTCTAGCTTCCTCATAACCCCACTGCTCTCTACAGATTCTCCAATGTAAGCTGAGTACAAGCATTCTCCTACTTGCATACTCTCCTTGATATCCTTTCTCCATAATCTGCTCATCATGACCCACATCTTAGAAAGTTTTCTCAACTTTCCCTTCTTGCAGCTTGTACCTCTCTTCCATCTATCTGGCTTCTTGTTTATCTCCCACACATCACACATGTGTTCAACCATCTCACATATCTCTCCCATAAGAAAGCCAAAGATCACATCTTGCTTCCTCCTTCCTTGACACCAACTCGGACTTGCTGTATGAGTTTTTACCATACTCAACTCTGATTCTACTTCTCTCAGCCTCCTCACAAGCTGATACAACTCATTCTTCCCTTGTCTTAGACTATAGATCACGCCCTTGGCTTCATGAACCTCCAACCTTGCTGTCTGACCTTCTTCAGCAGCTACCTCCTTTAAAGGCTCCACCTTTACTTGAATCTCCTCCAACCTTGCTGTCTGACCTTCTTCAGCAGCTACCTCCCTTAAAGGTTCCACCTTTACTTGAATCTCCTCCAAACTTGCTGTCTGATCTTTCTCAGCAGCTCTCACCTTTAAAGGTTCTTCCTTTTCATGATTACTCCAAATCCCACAGCTTTCAAAAGCTGTCTTTATCCAGCTTGACCAAGCACACTCGTTTTCTCTCTCTTTCTTCTCTTCACTTCTTGATCTTGTCTCCTCCACCATGCTTAACTCGTTTGAATCCATCAGAAACTCTCCACAGACTCAATTCGATCTCAAGCACACCAAAAAGCACCAAGAACACATCAAGAACACCAAGAACACCTCAAAAACACCTCAAGAAACTCAGATTTCGAAAATCATAATCATACACCCTCTCCCCTTTGCGCAACCTGGCTCTGATACCATATACACTTTTGTGTATGTAGAGTGATGAATGAATATCAAGAGATGATTTGTGTAGTTTGTATGAGATTAGGAGATTAAGAGAGACTAAGAGAATAAAGAACAAGAGAGAATACTCAAAACTCCATTAATTATTAACAATGAGGTTTACAAGGCTTTATATGAGTGATACAAGATACAATTCGAAATCATAGGGTCAGAGGAGATCAGGAACGTGTGGAGTCAAGGAGAGCCATCCAAAAGCAGCCAATGGGTGTTCTCACATGCTTGGACAGGCTGTAAAGGTGTTTTACCTTTCCAGCTATGACCAGACCTTATCATGAATGCTTCTTCCTTATCCAGACTCTCCTTGGACGTGCTTCACTCTCCAAATGGGTGAAAGGTAACTTCCCAAGTTATACCTTAGTTACCACAGTAAAACTAAAGTTACTGTGGTAAATCTCCAAAGTTACTGACTGCCCCATTACTCTTCCTCTATCAATGTACCCACTCTTTATCACCTCTTCTCAACACATAAAGCTTCTCACAAAGTGATTCATCCTGGTTTGATTGGAACGACGAAGAAGCTGTGCTATTCCCAAACTGGGAAACTGGAATCACCTGATTTGAAAGTGGGATAACTTCTTCTTCCCAACTCCTATGAGATTTATTCAACTTCCTGGTGATTCTCCACCACTTTATGTATCCAAATCAAGCTTCTCACAAAGTGATTCATCCT
The DNA here is from genome assembly GCF_020379485.1 of Brassica napus. Lineage (NCBI taxonomy): Eukaryota > Viridiplantae > Streptophyta > Magnoliopsida > Brassicales > Brassicaceae > Brassica > Brassica napus. The sequence continues at coordinate 26,717 of NW_026015174.1, forward strand.
GGTTTGATTGGAACGACGAAGAAGCTGTGCTATTCCCAAACTGGGAAACTGGAATCACCTGATTTGAAAGTGGGATAACTTCTTCATCCCAACTCCTATGAGATTTATTCAACTTCCTGGTGATTCTCCACCACTTTATGTATCCAAATCAAGCTTCTCACAAAGTGATTCATCCTGGTTTGATTGGAACGACGAAGAAGCTGTGCTATTCCCAAACTGGGAAACTGGAATCACCTGATTTGAAAGTGGGATAACTTCTTCTTCCCAACTCCTATGAGATTTATTCAACTTCCTGGTCATTCTCCACCACTTTATGTATCCAAATCAAGCTTCTCACAAAGTGATTCATCCTGGTTTGATTGGAACGACGAAGAAGCTGTGCTATTCCCAAACTGGGAAACTGGAATCACCTGATTTGAAAGTGGGATAACTTCTTCTTCCCAACTCCTATGAGATTTATTCAACTTCCTGGTCATTCTCCACCACTTTATGTATCCAAATCAAGCTTCTCACAAAGTGATTCATCCTGGTTTGATTGGAACGACGAAGAAGCTGTGCTATTCCCAAACTGGGAAACTGGAATCACCTGATTTGAAAGTGGGATAACTTCTTCATCCCAACTCCTATGAGATTTATTCAACTTCCTGGTCATTCTCCACCACTTTATGTATCCAAATCAAGCTTCTCACAAAGTGATTCATCCTGGTTTGATTGGAACGACGAAGAAGCTGTGCTATTCCCAAACTGGGAAACTGGAATCACCTGATTTGAAAGTGGGATAACTTCTTCTTCCCAACTCCTATGAGATTTATTCAACTTCCTGGTCATTCTCCACCACTTTATGTATCCAAATCAAGCTTCTCACAAAGTGATTCATCCTGGTTTGATTGGAACGACGAAGAAGCTGTGCTATTCCCAAACTGGGAAACTGGAATCACCTGATTTGAAAGTGGGATAACTTCTTCATCCCAACTCCTATGAGATTTATTCAACTTCCTGGTGATTCTCCACCACTTTATGTATCCAAATCAAGCTTCTCACAAAGTGATTCATCCTGGTTTGATTGGAACGACGAAGAAGCTGTGCTATTCCCAAACTGGGAAACTGGAATCACCTGATTTGAAAGTGGGATAACTTCTTCTTCCCAACTCCTATGAGATTTATTCAACTTCCTGGTGATTCTCCACCACTTTATGTATCCAAATCAAGCTTCTCACAAAGTGATTCATCCTGGTTTGATTGGAACGACGAAGAAGCTGTGCTATTCCCAAACTGGGAAACTGGAATCACCTGATTTGAAAGTGGGATAACTTCTTCTTCCCAACTCCTATGAGATTTATTCAACTTCCTGGTGATTCTCCACCACTTTATGTATCCAAATCAAGCTTCTCACAAAGTGATTCATCCTGGTTTGATTGGAACGACGAAGAAGCTGTGCTATTCCCAAACTGGGAAACTGGAATCACCTGATTTGAAAGTGGGATAACTTCTTCTTCCCAACTCCTATGAGATTTATTCAACTTCCTGGTGATTCTCCACCACTTTATGTATCCAAATCAAGCTTCTTACAAAGTGATTCATCCTGGTTTGATTGGAACGACGAAGAAGCTGTGCTATTCCCAAACTGGGAAACTGGAATCACCTGATTTGAAAGTGGGATAACTTCTTCATCCCAACTCCTATGAGATTTATTCAACTTCCTGGTGATTCTCCACCACTTTATGTATCCAAATCAAGCTTCTCACAAAGTGATTCATCCTGGTTTGATTGGAACGACGAAGAAGCTGTGCTATTCCCAAACTGGGAAACTGGAATCACCTGATTTGAAAGTGGGATAACTTCTTCATCCCAACTCCTATGAGATTTATTCAACTTCCTGGTGATTCTCCACCACTTTATGTATCCAAATCAAGCTTCTCACAAAGTGATTCATCCTGGTTTGATTGGAACGACGAAGAAGCTGTGCTATTCCCAAACTGGGAAACTGGAATCACCTGATTTGAAAGTGGGATAACTTCTTCTTCCCAACTCCTATGAGATTTATTCAACTTCCTGGTGATTCTCCACCACTTTATGTATCCAAATCAAGCTTCTTACAAAGTGATTCATCCTGGTTTGATTGGAACGACGAAGAAGCTGTGCTATTCCCAAACTGGGAAACTGGAATCACCTGATTTGAAAGTGGGATAACTTCTTCATCCCAACTCCTATGAGATTTATTCAACTTCCTGGTGATTCTCCACCACTTTATGTATCCAAATCAAGCTTCTCACAAAGTGATTCATCCTGGTTTGATTGGAACGACGAAGAAGCTGTGCTATTCCCAAACTGGGAAACTGGAATCACCTGATTTGAAAGTGGGATAACTTCTTCTTCCCAACTCCTATGAGATTTATTCAACTTCCTGGTGATTCTCCACCACTTTATGTATCCAAATCAAGCTTCTCACAAAGTGATTCATCCTGGTTTGATTGGAACGACGAAGAAGCTGTGCTATTCCCAAACTGGGAAACTGGAATCACCTGATTTGAAAGTGGGATAACTTCTTCATCCCAACTCCTATGAGATTTATTCAACTTCCTGGTGATTCTCCACCACTTTATGTATCCAAATCAAGCTTCTCACAAAGTGATTCATCCTGGTTTGATTGGAACGACGAAGAAGCTGTGCTATTCCCAAACTGGGAAACTGGAATCACCTGATTTGAAAGTGGGATAACTTCTTCTTCCCAACTCCTATGAGATTTATTCAACTTCCTGGTGATTCTCCACCACTTTATGTATCCAAATCAAGCTTCTTACAAAGTGATTCATCCTGGTTTGATTGGAACGACGAAGAAGCTGTGCTATTCCCAAACTGGGAAACTGGAATCACCTGATTTGAAAGTGGGATAACTTCTTCATCCCAACTCCTATGAGATTTATTCAACTTCCTGGTGATTCTCCACCACTTTATGTATCCAAATCAAGCTTCTCACAAAGTGATTCATCCTGGTTTGATTGGAACGACGAAGAAGCTGTGCTATTCCCAAACTGGGAAACTGGAATCACCTGATTTGAAAGTGGGATAACTTCTTCTTCCCAACTCCTATGAGATTTATTCAACTTCCTGGTGATTCTCCACCACTTTATGTATCCAAATCAAGCTTCTCACAAAGTGATTCATCCTGGTTTGATTGGAACGACGAAGAAGCTGTGCTATTCCCAAACTGGGAAACTGGAATCACCTGATTTGAAAGTGGGATAACTTCTTCTTCCCAACTCCTATGAGATTTATTCAACTTCCTGGTGATTCTCCACCACTTTATGTATCCAAACAAGCTTCTCACAAAGTGATTCATCCTGGTTTGATTGGAACGACGAAGAAGCTGTGCTATTCCCAAACTGGGAAACTGGAATCACCTGATTTGAAAGTGGGATAACTTCTTCTTCCCAACTCCTATGAGATTTATTCAACTTCCTGGTGATTCTCCACCACTTTATGTATCCAAATCAAGCTTCTCACAAAGTGATTCATCCTGGTTTGATTGGAACGACGAAGAAGCTGTGCTATTCCCAAACTGGGAAACTGGAATCACCTGATTTGAAAGTGGGATAACTTCTTCTTCCCAACTCCTATGAGATTTATTCAACTTCCTGGTGATTCTCCACCACTTTATGTATCCAAATCAAGCTTCTCACAAAGTGATTCATCCTGGTTTGATTGGAACGACGAAGAAGCTGTGCTATTCCCAAACTGGGAAACTGGAATCACCTGATTTGAAAGTGGGATAACTTCTTCATCCCAACTCCTATGAGATTTATTCAACTTCCTGGTGATTCTCCACCACTTTATGTATCCAAATCAAGCTTCTCACAAAGTGATTCATCCTGGTTTGATTGGAACGACGAAGAAGCTGTGCTATTCCCAAACTGGGAAACTGGAATCACCTGATTTGAAAGTGGGATAACTTCTTCTTCCCAACTCCTATGAGATTTATTCAACTTCCTGGTGATTCTCCACCACTTTATGTATCCAAATCAAGCTTCTTACAAAGTGATTCATCCTGGTTTGATTGGAACGACGAAGAAGCTGTGCTATTCCCAAACTGGGAAACTGGAATCACCTGATTTGAAAGTGGGATAACTTCTTCATCCCAACTCCTATGAGATTTATTCAACTTCCTGGTGATTCTCCACCACTTTATGTATCCAAATCAAGCTTCTCACAAAGTGATTCATCCTGGTTTGATTGGAACGACGAAGAAGCTGTGCTATTCCCAAACTGGGAAACTGGAATCACCTGATTTGAAAGTGGGATAACTTCTTCTTCCCAACTCCTATGAGATTTATTCAACTTCCTGGTGATTCTCCACCACTTTATGTATCCAAATCAAGCTTCTCACAAAGTGATTCATCCTGGTTTGATTGGAACGACGAAGAAGCTGTGCTATTCCCAAACTGGGAAACTGGAATCACCTGATTTGAAAGTGGGATAACTTCTTCATCCCAACTCCTATGAGATTTATTCAACTTCCTGGTGATTCTCCACCACTTTATGTATCCAAATCAAGCTTCTCACAAAGTGATTCATCCTGGTTTGATTGGAACGACGAAGAAGCTGTGCTATTCCCAAACTGGGAAACTGGAATCACCTGATTTGAAAGTGGGATAACTTCTTCTTCCCAACTCCTATGAGATTTATTCAACTTCCTGGTGATTCTCCACCACTTTATGTATCCAAATCAAGCTTCTTACAAAGTGATTCATCCTGGTTTGATTGGAACGACGAAGAAGCTGTGCTATTCCCAAACTGGGAAACTGGAATCACCTGATTTGAAAGTGGGATAACTTCTTCATCCCAACTCCTATGAGATTTATTCAACTTCCTGGTGATTCTCCACCACTTTATGTATCCAAATCAAGCTTCTCACAAAGTGATTCATCCTGGTTTGATTGGAACGACGAAGAAGCTGTGCTATTCCCAAACTGGGAAACTGGAATCACCTGATTTGAAAGTGGGATAACTTCTTCTTCCCAACTCCTATGAGATTTATTCAACTTCCTGGTGATTCTCCACCACTTTATGTATCCAAATCAAGCTTCTCACAAAGTGATTCATCCTGGTTTGATTGGAACGACGAAGAAGCTGTGCTATTCCCAAACTGGGAAACTGGAATCACCTGATTTGAAAGTGGGATAACTTCTTCTTGCCAACTCCTATGAGATTTATTCAACTTCCTGGTGATTCTCCACCACTTTATGTATCCAAATCAAGCTTCTCACAAAGTGATTCATCCTGGTTTGATTGGAACGACGAAGAAGCTGTGCTATTCCCAAACTGGGAAACTGGAATCACCTGATTTGAAAGTGGGATAACTTCTTCTTCCCAACTCCTATGAGATTTATTCAACTTCCTGGTGATTCTCCACCACTTTATGTATCCAAATCAAGCTTCTCACAAAGTGATTCATCCTGGTTTGATTGGAACGACGAAGAAGCTGTGCTATTCCCAAACTGGGAAACTGGAATCACCTGATTTGAAAGTGGGATAACTTCTTCTTCCCAACTCCTATGAGATTTATTCAACTTCCTGGTGATTCTCCACCACTTTATGTATCCAAATCAAGCTTCTCACAAAGTGATTCATCCTGGTTTGATTGGAACGACGAAGAAGCTGTGCTATTCCCAAACTGGGAAACTGGAATCACCTGATTTGAAAGTGGGATAACTTCTTCATCCCAACTCCTATGAGATTTATTCAACTTCCTGGTGATTCTCCACCACTTTATGTATCCAAATCAAGCTTCTCACAAAGTGATTCATCCTGGTTTGATTGGAACGACGAAGAAGCTGTGCTATTCCCAAACTGGGAAACTGGAATCACCTGATTTGAAAGTGGGATAACTTCTTCTTGCCAACTCCTATGAGATTTATTCAACTTCCTGGTGATTCTCCACCACTTTATGTATCCAAATCAAGCTTCTCACAAAGTGATTCATCCTGGTTTGATTGGAACGACGAAGAAGCTGTGCTATTCCCAAACTGGGAAACTGGAATCACCTGATTTGAAAGTGGGATAACTTCTTCATCCCAACTCCTATGAGATTTATTCAACTTCCTGGTGATTCTCCACCACTTTATGTATCCAAATCAAGCTTCTCACAAAGTGATTCATCCTGGTTTGATTGGAACGACGAAGAAGCTGTGCTATTCCCAAACTGGGAAACTGGAATCACCTGATTTGAAAGTGGGATAACTTCTTCTTCCCAACTCCTATGAGATTTATTCAACTTCCTGGTGATTCTCCACCACTTTATGTATCCAAATCAAGCTTCTCACAAAGTGATTCATCCTGGTTTGATTGGAACGACGAAGAAGCTGTGCTATTCCCAAACTGGGAAACTGGAATCACCTGATTTGAAAGTGGGATAACTTCTTCTTCCCAACTCCTATGAGATTTATTCAACTTCCTGGTGATTCTCCACCACTTTATGTATCCAAATCAAGCTTCTTACAAAGAGATTCATCCTGGTTTGATTGGAACGACGAAGAAGCTGTGGTATTCCCAAACTGGGAAACTGGAATCACCTGATTTGAAAGTGGGATAACTTCTTCATCCCAACTCCTATGAGATTTATTCAACTTCCTGGTGATTCTCCACCACTTTGTTAATTAGAGTTGAGACATTTGAGGTAAAGACACAAAGGAGTTGAGAACATAAGAGAGCAAAGAGGTGAAGAGGAGGAATGGGTTGATCATCCGTACAAGGCCGTACAAGTGATCATCCGTACAAGGTAAAAAGGGATCAAGTAACTATCCAAGTAACTCCCATGTACTGAGCTTAAGTTACACTCGGCCAAGACCTTATCCGAACGTTGAGAGGATAAGGGAGACGCGGCTTGACAGCTAGGACAGGCTGGCAAGAGCTGGAAAGGAAGAGCATCTAGTCTTGGATCAAGAAGATGCTCCAAACGTGTGAAGACACTCATTGGCCGGTTCAAATTAAAGCTTAGGCTCCTCTTTGACTCTACATGCTTACTTAGCCTTATGATTTCGAAAACCCTAAGTGTATGGACCTATATATATGTAATCTCATCTCTTAATAAAGATTAGACAGTTCTAAACAATCTTTCTCTTTACTCATTTCATCATGATTCTCCATTAGTTTCTAATCAGTCTCCTAAATCTCTTATTCTCTTCCTTAATCCTATTCTAAACTCAGATTAATCTTTATATTCCTAAAAGTCATATGGTATCAGAGCCAGGTTGATTGCAATCTGAGTTCGTGAGTGATTCTCTTAAGGATTCAAGTTTGAAACTTTAAGAGAACAAGTGAGTGTGTTTGAGAGTTTCTTGAGAGTTCAAAAGCTCAAGGTGTTTTGTGTGTGTCTTGGTGGTCCGCGGGAGGTTCACTTGAAGACTCAAGAGTGAATCTGTGTTCTAGAGAGCAGCGTGGGTTCTCAGTTCAAGATCTAACCGGTTGATTCAAGCTGTGATGTGATCATGGACCAACTAGCTAATGGAGATGATGAGGATCTGGTTAAGCCGACTGATGGAGATGTTCTAGCCTTGCCAAAAGGACCTATGACTCGATCAAGATCAAGGAAGCTCACGCAAGTCATTGGAGGATTGGTTAAGAGGTCATGGAAGCAAGAGGAATGTCTTGGTAGAAGCTTGATCAACCAAGACACACTTATCACCATTCAAGCTACTTCACCATCAAGCTGATCATCAACTAAGCAAGCAATCTATGTGTGCTCTTTTTCCCTATCTTTGGTTTTGTCCCAATGGGTTTTCCAAAGATAGGTTTTTAACGAGGCCATAGATTTGCTTCTCAAAACCCTTAGTTGATGATCTCGATCCAACCTTATCCCGGATCAACCTTATGTTATATTATGTCTTTCATTTCATGTTTTCAAACTTGTCTTTTATTTCCAAGAGAGCGTGTGCTTTTACTCTCTTGATAGTTTTCGAGAAGCTTGGAGTCTGTTCCAACTTCTCTTATATAAGTGTACTTTGAACCCCTTATCAATAATCAATTATCTTTTATCATAAACCTTTCTTTGTTCTCTCTACTGCTTGTCCGCGAGTTGTTGAGTGTTCTTGTTGGTGTGTAGTATCCAACAACCAAGAGTGTCTATCTCGGTGTGTCATATCCGATCTAGTCACTTAGGAGTATCAAGGAGCCTTTCCGCAGCCTCTTGTGTCACCAATCGATCCACAACCTTGTAGAGCTTGAGTCTTTGATTCGTTCTAGCAAGGATCTATCCCATACTATCCAGAGAAGCAATCTAGGGACGTATTATGTGGTATCAGAGCATCTCTGGTTAGGGAAGTACTCGTTTCTCTTTTGTTTCGATTTAACCTGTTCATCTTCTTGATCAGTTTTTAGATCGATCCGTTTTGTTTCAACTGATCTGTTCTTTGTTTCGCAATATCCATTGATTGATCTGTGATCCGTGGTCGTTTGAGTGTGTGATCTAATCATTTTGTGTCGATCTAATTGTTAAGAGTTTGAAATTGATAGATCTAGGTTTCGCGATTTTAGATCCGATTGTTATCGATTCATATTCTAGATTTGATCTTTTGTTTGAATCTAATTGATCGTGTGATCTGTTTTAAATCACCTATAACAACTAGATCTACTTGTGTGTCGTCGAAATCTGATTAACAAACCTACCCTGATCGCGTTTCTATTGTGATTTTCAAGTTGTCGATTTGAATCCTCCTTTGCTTGATAATCAAGTTTTCTTTTACCGCCAGTTATTTTCAGTTTAAAATCTCTTGATCATCTACTGATTACGATCAGTTTATTGGAATTATTTACTGGTTGAGTGTTGTTATTGATTCTAGGTACCAATGGGGAAAGAATCAGAAGAAGAAGCCGAGCTAGTAAGGAAGAACAAGATGCTGAGAGATCAAATGACCGAGCAAATGAATCAGACCATGATCTCTACTATGGCTGATATGCTCAAGGCTAGCATGAAGGAATTACGTGAGGAGATGAGACAAGAGTTGAGGCAAGCTACTGGCCAGGGACATAGCAATGAGTCTAGAAGAAACCGGCCTACTCCAGTACGGCAAGAGCATGCGGGTTCACAAGAGACCGACAACTACTACTCGCGCAATAGAACTGAGCACAACCCAACTGAGCGCAGTAGTTCATCTTCTGAACTGAGCAGAGGAAGATCAAGGCGTGAACATGATGGAAGGGGGTCACGCAAAGACAAGCTTTCAGGACTTAAGCTTAAGATTCCACCCTTCCATGGCAAGGTGGATCCAGATGCCTACTTGGAGTGGGAAAAGAAGATCGAGCTTGTCTTCAATTGCCAACACTACTCCAATGCCCAAAGGATCAAGATTGCAGCAACTGAATTCTATGATTATGCGTTGAGTTGGTGGGATCAACTTGTAACTACTAGACGGCTTAACCAAGAGAATCCGGTTGATTCATGGCACGAGATGAAGTCACTCATGCGCAAACGGTTTGTTCCAAGTCACTATCACCGCGACCTACATCAAAAGCTGCGAAGACTTACCCAAGGAACACGAACTGTTGAAGAATACTATCAAGACATGGAGTTGCTGATGTTGAGAGCTAGTATCTTGGAGGATAGAGAAGCCACTATGGCAAGGTTTCTTGGAGGGCTTAACCGTGAGATACAAGACAATGTGGAGATGCAACACTATGTGGAAATAGAAGAGATGTTGCACAAAGCTATTCTAGTGGAGCAGCAGCTCAAGAGGAAGGGTAACTCACGCAGCTATGGATCGTCTAAGTTCCACCACTCTAAAGAAGAGAAAACATCCTATCTGAAGGATAGCAAGCCTCAGCAGAAAGAAGAGACTAAGCCGAGCAGCATATACAGCAAAGACAAAGGCAAAGCTGAAATTACTAGTTCAAGAACTAGAGATGTTAAGTGCTTCAAATGTCAAGGGCGTGGGCATTATGCTAATGAGTGCACCAACAAAAAGGTTATGATTCTTCTTGAGAATGGAGAGTATGAATCAGAGGAAGAGAAGTTTGGTTCTGATCATGAGGAGTCTGAAGAAGAAAGTGAAGTAGAACCCGTGAAAGGAAGATTGTTGGTGACAAGAAGGCTCTTGAACGTGCAAGCCAAGAATGGAGAGTTTGAGCAGCGAGAGAATCTATTCTACACAAGGTGTATGGTTCAGGGAAAGGTGTGCAGTCTCATTATTGATGGAGGAAGTTGTGTCAATGTAGCCAGTGAGACTATGGTGAAGAAATTGGGTTTGAAAATTCAGAAACACCCAAGACCCTACAGATTGCAGTGGCTCAATGAGGAGGGCGAGATGAAAGTTTCTACTCAAGTACTGGTTCCTATAGCCATTGGTAGATATGAAGATGAAGTCTTGTGTGATGTGTTGCCAATGGAAGCCAGTCATATACTCCTTGGAAGACCCTGGCAGTATGATAGACGTGTGAATCATGATGGCTTCACCAACAAACATTCTTTTGAATTCAACGGAAAGAAGACTGTGCTGGTGCCTTTGTCTCCTAAAGAGGTTCATGAAGATCAAATCCAGCTTCAGAAAAAGAAAGCGAAAGAGATTGATCTCAAACCTGATCATGACAAGCATCACAGCCTCTATGCCAAACAGGGAGATATCAAAAGAATTCTCTACTCTCAAAATTCTATTATCTTGCTTATGTTTAAAGAGACTCTTCTAACAGTTACTGATCACACACCGGATCATCCGAGTGAACTAGTTTCTCTTTTACAGGAATATGCAGATGTGTTTCCAGAAGATAGCCCCATTGGATTGCCTCCAGTGCGTGGGATTGAGCACCAAATAGACTTTGTACCTGGTTCTACACTGCCCAACCGTCCAGCATACAGGACCAATCCAGTTGAAACCAAAGAACTGCAAAAACAAGTAGAGGAGCTGATGGAGAAAGGTCATATCCGAGAGAGTTTGAGTCCTTGTGCAGTTCCAGTGCTCCTTGTGCCAAAGAAAGATGGGAGCTGGCGCATGTGTGTTGATTGTAGAGCAATCAACAACATAACAGTGAAGTATCGCCACCCTATTCCTAGATTAGATGATATGCTTGATGAATTGCATGGTTCTTGCATCTTTTCTAAGATAGACTTGAAAAGTGGATATCATCAGATTAGGATGAAAGAAGGAGATGAGTGGAAAACTGCATTTAAAACTAAACATGGCTTGTATGAATGGTTAGTTATGCCATTTGGATTAACCAATGCGCCTAGTACATTCATGAGATTGATGAATCATATTCTTAGGTCTTTCATAGGCATCTTTGTTGTTGTGTACTTTGATGATATCTTAGTTTACAGCAAATGCTTAGAAGATCATATAGAACATCTTAGGGCTGTTTTGGATGTTTTGAGAAAGGAAAAGCTATATGCCAATCTAAAGAAGTGCACTTTTTGCACAGATAACTTGGTCTTTCTAGGTTTTGTTGTAAGTGCAGATGGTGTAAAGGTGGATCAGGAAAAGATCAAAGCAATACAAGAGTGGCCGAGTCCAACTACAGTGGGAGAAGTAAGGAGTTTTCATGGACTGGCAGGTTTCTATAGGCGCTTTGTGAAGGATTTCAGCACTCTAGCAGCTCCCCTAACTGAGATAATCAAGAAGGATGTAGGATTCAAGTGGGGAGAAGCTCAAGAAGCCGCATTCCAACTCCTTAAAGAGAAGCTTACTCAATCTCCTCTTCTCATACTTCCTGATTTTTCTAAAACATTTGAAATAGAATGTGATGCCTCAGGAATTGGAATTGGTGCTGTGTTGATGCAGGATAAAAGACCTATTGCTTACTTCAGTGAGAAACTCAGTGGAGCTACTCTCAACTATGCCACTTATGACAAAGAACTCTACGCCTTGGTGAGAGCTCTACAGACTTGGCAGCATTATCTCTGGCCAAAGGAGTTTGTCATTCACACCGACCATGAATCTCTCAAGTATCTCAAAGGACAAAGTAAGCTCAGCAAGAGACATGCTAGATGGGTAGAATTCATTGAAACCTTCCCGTATGTGATCAAATACAAACAAGGTAAGGAGAATATAGTTGCTGATGCACTATCCCGAAGGTATGTCCTCTTAACTACTCTTGATGCTAAGTTGCTAGGCTTTGAGCAGATTAAAGAAATGTATGAATCTGATCCTGACTTTCAAGAAGCTTATAAATCATGTGCTAAGTATGCTTCAGGACATTATTTTAGGCATGATGGATTCTTATTCTATGACAATCGTTTATGTGTGCCTAATTGCTCTTTGAGAGATCTATTTGTCAGGGAATCCCATGGAGGAAGCTTGATGGGTCATTTTGGTATAGCAAAAACCCTTAAAGTTTTGCAGGATCACTTCTATTGGCCGCATATGAAAAGAGATGTGGAGAGAATCTGTGGAAGGTGCACAACTTGCAAGCTTGCAAAGTCTAAAGTTCAACCTCACGGTTTGTATACTCCTTTGCCTATTCCTACTCATCCTTGGAATGATATATCTATGGATTTTGTTATGGGTTTGCCTAGAACTAGGACTGGAAAGGATTCTATCTTTGTGGTTGTTGATAGATTCTCTAAAATGGCACATTTCATAGCTTGCAATAAGACTGATGATGCATTACATGTAGCTAATTTGTTCTTTAAAGAAGTGGTACGTTTGCATGGAATGCCTAGGACTATAGTTTCAGATAGAGATACTAAATTCCTTAGCTACTTTTGGAAAACATTGTGGTCTAAACTAGGAACTAAGCTATTGTTTTCTACTACTTGTCATCCACAAACTGATGGGCAGACTGAAGTAGTTAATAGAACCTTAGGTACTCTCCTGCGTGCATTCATCAAAAAGAACTTGAAATCATGGGAAGATTACTTACCTCATTGTGAATTTGCATACAATCATGCTATGCATTCTGCTTCTAAGTTTTCTCCTTTGAAATTGTTTATGGGTTCAATCCCATCTCACCTTTGGATCTAATACCTTTACCTGAGTGTGAAAGGGTTAGTATGGATGGGAAAAAGAAAGCTGAGATGGTTCAGCAGATTCATGAGCAAGCTAAGCGCAATCTAGAAGAGAAAACTAAGCAATACGCCAAACAAGCCAACAAGGGAAGGCGTGAGATGATCTTTGAAGTTGGAGATCAAGTATGGGTTCACTTGAGGAAAGAAAGGTTTCCAAAAGAGAGGAAGTCTAAGCTAATGCCGAGGATTGATGGCCCTTTTGAAGTCACCAAGAGGATCAATGACAATGCCTACAAACTTGATCTGCAAGGTAAGTACGACATAAGTGATAGCTTCAATGTTACTGACTTGATCCCTTTTGTTGCAGATGAGCCAGATTTGAGGACAAATCCTTTTCAAGAGGGAGGGGATGATGTGATCATGGACCAACTAGCTAATGGAGATGATGAGGATCTGGATAAGCCGACTGATGGAGATGTTCTAGCCTTGCCAAAGGACCTATGACTCGATCAAGATCAAGGAAGCTCACGCAAGTTATTGGAGGATTGGTTAAGAGGTCATGGAAGCAAGAGGAATGTCTTGGTAGAAGCTTGATCAACCAAGACACACTTATCACCATTCAAGCTACTTCACCATCAAGCTGATCATCAACTAAGCAAGCAATCTATGTGTGCTCTTTTTCCCTATCTTTGGTTTTGTCCCAATGGGTTTTCCAAAGATAGGTTTTTAACGAGGCCATAGATTTGCTTCTCAAAACCCTTAGTTGATGATCTCGATCCAACCTTATCCCGGATCAACCTTATGTTATATTATGTCTTTCATTTCATGTTTTCAAACTTGTCTTTTATTTCCAAGAGAGCGTGTGCTTTACTCTCTTGATAGTTTTCGAGAAGCTTGGAGTCTGTTCCAACTTCTCTTATATAAGTGTACTTTGAACCCCTTATCAATAATCAATTATCTTTTATCATAAACCTTTCTTTGTTCTCTCTACTGCTTGTCCGCGAGTTGTTGAGTGTTCTTGTTGGTGTGTAGTATCCAACAAACCAAGAGTGTCTATCTCGGTGTGTCATATCCGATCTAGTCACTTAGGAGTATCAAGGAGCCTTTCCGCAGCCTCTTGTGTCACCAATCGATCCACAACCTTGTAGAGCTTGAGTCTTTGATTCGTTCTAGCAAGGATCTATCCCATACTATCCAGAGAAGCAATCTAGGGACGTATTAAGCTGTAGACGTCAAGCTGTTCAAGATGGATAGTGGCATGAAGATGAAGGTCGCGGTGACATTCAAAGGAACCAACTACCTAGTCTGGTCTAGGATGGTGAAGACTGCTGTGGGAAGCAAGGGTTTGTGGAAGCATATCACATCTGGTGAGGCTCCAATGGCGATTACTCAGGAGGGTGAAAAGGAGAGCCCCGAGGAGAGTGTTGTAGAGAAGTGGCAACAAGAAGACATGATGGTGATGTCAGTTCTTCATGCCTCTTTGGAGCCGGCTATACTAGATGCTTATAGCTACTGTGAGACAGCCAAGGAGCTGTGGGATACTCTACAGAAAGTGTATGGAAACACTTCTAACCTGAACCGAGTGTTTGAAGTCAAGAAGGCGATCAATGGGTTAACCCAAGATGACATGGAGTTCACTAAGCACTTGGGGAGGTTCAGGTCTCTTTGGTCTGAGTTTGAGATGCTGAGGCCAACCACGGTTGATCCAGAGCTTCTAAATGAGAGACGTGAGCAGGACAAGGTCTTTGGGTTGCTGCTCACGTTGAATGCAAGTTACAGTGGTCTCATCCAGCACATGCTATGGTCCGAGAAGCTGCCTGACCTTGAAGAGGTGTGTGCTAAGATACAGAAGGAGCAGGGCTCAATGGGTTTGTTTGGAGGCAAGGGAGACTTATCTCTTGCAAATGCTGTGCAATCTGACCAGGAAGAGCCTCCTCAAGCCAACAAAGCTGGTTACAACAAGTATGAGGATAGGAAGTTCAATGGGAATTGTGATCATTGCAAGAAGCATGGACACAAGAAGAGTCAGTGCTGGATACTCCATCCTCACTTGAAGCCGGCTAAGTTCATGAAGGAGAGAGAGGCAAAAGCTCACATGACTGAAGGATCAAGCGGAGCAGGGCCATCTAACCGAGGAGCTGAAGTGGAGAACCGTGAAGGAGATGGAAAGGCTTTGGTGACCTATACTGGAGCTATCAACCCCCGAGGCAATGATCAAGACTTCATCAGGAGATCCGAGATGGATGCACTCATCAAAATGCTCAAGGATAATGGTAACATTCATGGGTATTCATTTGGTGCTTCTATGATTGCTAGAACTATAGAAATGACTCCTAATGTGGCTGAGATTGCTAGGATTGATAGTAAGACTGGAATTGAGCATTACATTGATAGAAATGCTAGGATGAATGCATATAGATCACAAATTAGCATCTGCCATAGTGCTAGCAATACATCCAAACCATTGATTATAGATTCAGGTGCATCTCATCATATGATTAGTGACACCAACCTGATTAAGGATATAGAACCTACTAATGGATGTGTGATGAATGCAAATGGGGATAAGATACCTATTAAGGGAATAGGAAACTTGAAGCTATTTGATAAGAACACTAGAGCATTTTACATTCCGGAATTCACATCAAACCTTCTTTCAGTTAAGAAATGCACTACTGATTTGAATTGCAATGTTATATTCAGTCCTAATGATGTGAAGTTTCAGGATATTGAGAGCAGCCAATTGATTGGAAAAGGAGTTACAAAGGGAGACTTATACATGCTTGAGAAGCTTGATCCTGTTTCCAATTATAACTGCTCATTTACTTCTGCTTCTAGTTTGAATAAAAATGCATTGTGGCATGCTAGATTAGGTCATCCCCATGAGAGGGCTTTAAACTTGATGTTACCAGGTGTGGTTTTTGAAAATAATAAGTGTGAGGCTTGCATTTTAGGCAAGCATTGTAAGAATGTGTTTCCAAGAACATCTACTGTTTATGAAAACTGCTTTGATTTGATTCATACTGATGTGTGGACTGCACCTAGTTTTTCTAGAGATAATCATAAGTACTTTGTCACATTCATTGATGAAAAATCTAAATACACCTGGTTAACACTCATTCCATCAAAAGATAGGGTGATAGATGCATTCAAGAACTTTCAAGCTTATGTGACTAACCATTATCATGCTAGGATTAAAATTTTGAGATCAGATAATGGAGGAGAGTACACAAGCTATGCGTTCAAGAGTCATCTAGATCACCATGGAATCCTTCATCAAACAAGCTGTCCCTACACACCACAACAGAATGGTGTAGCTGAGAGGAAGAACAGGCACTTGATGGAAGTGGCTCGGTCACTGATGTTCCAAGCTAATGTACCTAAGAGATTCTGGAGTGATGCTGTATCCACTGCGTGCTACCTAATCAACAGGATGCCTACAAAGGTGTTGAAGGATCAAGCACCATTTGAAGTTCTGAACAAGCGCAAGCCATCCTTGGAATACATGAGAGTGTTTGGATGCTTATGCTATGTTCTAGTACCAGGAGAGTTGAGGAACAAGCTAGAAGCAAAAAGCAGAAAGGCAATGTTCATTGGCTACTCAACAACTCAAAAAGGATATAAGTGTTATGATCCAGAAGCTAGAAGGGTGCTTGTATCTAGAGATGTGAAGTTCATTGAAGAAAGAGGATACTATGAGGAGAAGAATCAAGAAGATTTGAAGGATCTCACATCAGATAAGGCTGGAGTCTTAAGAATCATTTTGGAAGGTCTCGGTATCAAGATGAACCAGGACCAATCCACAAGAAGTGGAAGACAAGAAGAGAGCTCAACTGCACCAAGTGGAGCTGCTCAAACACCTCACCTTGATCATGAGGGGGGAAGTGAACCTGAAACTCAAGAAAATGGCCAAGAAGGAGTCGGCTTGAGTGAGGAAGAAGGAGAGTTCAACTCAGGTTCTCATCATCAAGGTGAGCAAGACCAAGGAGAGGAAGAACATCAGAGTGAAGCACAAGAACCGCATACACAAGATGAGCCGGTTCAAGAGCAAGAACAACCACCAGTATTGAGGAGAAGCACAAGACTGAGAAAGGATCCTTCCTCTTGGGTAAACACGCGAGTGTACTACAATGCCCAAGCTGTGGAGCATCCTTCTCAAGCTGTGTGCTCATTTGCTCAATACCCTGAAGAACATTGTGCGTTTATGGTAAACTTGGATGAGAACTACATTCCAAGAAGCTATGAAGAAGCAATCATGGATAAGGAATGGAAGGAATCAGTTGGAGCTGAGGCAGGAGCTATGATCAAGAATGATACATGGTATGAGAGTGAGTTACCAAAAGGGAAGAAGGCTGTGACTAGTAGATGGATCTTCACAATCAAGTATAAGGCTGATGGAACAGTTGAGAGGAAGAAGTCAAGACTGGTTGCAAGAGGTTTCACTCAAACTTATGGAGAGGATTACATTGAGACCTTTGCACCAGTAGCTAAACTACACACAATCCGGATTGTATTAAGCTTGGCTGTGAATCTTGGATGGGGCTTATGGCAAATGGATGTGAAGAATGCATTTCTACAAGGAGAGCTGGAGGATGAAGTGTATATGCATCCACCTTCAGGCTTGGAACACTTAGTGAAGAGAGGGAATGTGTTGAGACTGAAGAAAGCTATCTATGGACTGAAGCAATCACCAAGAGCGTGGTACAACAAGCTGAGTACTACTCTGAATGGACGAGGATTCAAGAAGTCTGAACTAGACCACACCCTCTTCACTCTCACTACTTCCTCAGGTATGATTGCACTCCTTGTGTATGTTGATGATATCATTATCACAGGAAGTGATAAGGAAGGTATCATAGCAACCAAGGAGTTCCTTAAATCCATGTTTGAGATTAAAGACTTGGGAGAAATGAAATACTTTCTTGGAATTGAGATATGTAGATCCAAGGAAGGTTTGTTCATGTCCCAAAGAAAGTATACACTTGATCTTTTGAAAGGTGCAGGTGCTTATGGAGGCAAGACAGCAAGGATGCCTATGGAGGATGGCTACAAAGTCCCACGAGAGGGGGAGATTGAAGACAGCAAACCTTATCAGGATCCTAAACTCTATAGAAAGCTAGTTGGCAAATTGATTTACCTTACCATAACTAGGCCTGACATTTGCTTTGCTGTGAATCAGGTGAGTCAACACATGCAAGTGCCTAAGGAACATCATTGGCGCATGGTGGAGAGGATCTTGATGTATCTCAACGGATCACCTGATCAAGGAGTATGGATGGGTTGCAATGGGAGTACTGAAGTGGTTGGATACTGTGATGCGGATTGGGCTGGTGATAGAGCAGACAGGAGATCAACCACAGGCTATTGCACATTCATTGGAGGCAACTTGGTGACTTGGAAGAGTAAGAAGCAGAAGGTGGTGTCTTGCTCAAGTGCAGAAGCTGAGTACAGAGCTATGCTGAAGCTGACCAACGAGCTGGTGTGGATCAAGGGCATCTTGAAGCATTTGGAGATTGATCAAGCCACGCCAATGACAATGCATTGTGATAACCAAGCTGCCATCCACATTGCCTCCAACTCGGTGTTCCATGAAAGAACCAAGCACATTGAAGTGGATTGCCACAAGGTGAGGCAGATGATCATCTTAGGAGTCATCTTGCCATGCTACACAAGGAGTGAAGATCAGTGGCTGATGTGTTCACCAAGGCTGCAAGACAGAAGACAATGGAGTCCATTCACATCAGGTTGGGCCTCATTGATCTTGGGAAGAGAAGGAGCTGATCCCCTTTGGCTGTGAGGTCTTTACTCTTTTTCCCTTATCAAGGTTTTATCCCAATGGGTTTTCCTTGGTAAGGTTTTTAATGAGGAAGATCTCATGGCTGTCCAAGCTTAGACTTTCACAAAGCTAAGCTTGAGGGGGAGTGTTAATCAGAGTTGAGACATTTGAGGTAAAGACACAAAGGAGTTGAGAACATAAAGAGAGCAAAGATAATACACTCCTAGGATGCTTCTCTGGATAGTTGGGGATAGATCCTTGCAAGAACGAATCAGAGACTCAAGTTCTTCAAGGTTTGTGGAATGAATGGTGACACAAAGAGTTGTGAAAGGACTCCTTGATACTCCTAGATGCCTAATCCGGATATGACACACCGAAGAAGAGATCCTTAGGTTGTTGGATACTACTCACCAACAAGATCACTCGCCGACTTGGTAACAAGAAGAAGAGAGAACAAAGAAAAGGTTTTGATGAAAAGATAACTTGATAGATGCTAGGGTTTTCGGATGTGGTTTATATAGTGAGGCTTGTACACACACAAGCTCACGGAAACCTAAAGAGAACAGGCTCCCTTTGGTTTAAATAAAAATGAAAGACATAAGGTTTTAAAAGACATAAGTTTTATAAGGCATTATAAGCTAAACCGGGATCATCAAATGAGAGATGTGAAAGTAACATATGGCCTCATTAAAAACCTATCTTTGGAAAACCCAGTGGGACAAAACCAAAGATAGGGAAAAAGAGCACACATATGCTACTTGCTCATTTGATGATCATGTAGAAAAAGAAATGGCTTGGATAGTGGTGAGTGTGTCTTGATTGACCCAGCTTCCTTCAAGACCTTCTTCTTGCTTCCAGGCTATCATGAGTAATCCTCCAATGGCTTGCTTGATTTGTTTACTCTTGGAACGAGTGATAGGACCTTCTGGTATAGCTAGGACATCTTCATCAGCTGGATCATCTATCGTCTCATTGTCTTCTTTATCTGACTGGTCCATGATCACATCATCCCCTCCCTCTTGAAAAGGATTTGTCCTCAAATCAAGCTCATCTGCAACAAAAGGAATCAAGTCAGTAACATTGAAACTGTTGCTTATATCATACTTACCTTGAAGATCAAGCTTGTAGGCATTGTTATTGATCCTTTGGGTGATCTCAAAAGGACCGTCTATCCGCGGCATCAGCTTAGATTTTCTTTCATTTGGGAACCTCTCCTTGCGCAAATGCACCCAAACTCTATCACCTACATCAAAGATCATTTCTCGCTTGCCCTTGTTTGCTCTCTTAGCATACTGCTTTGTCTTCTCAACAATGTTCTTTCTAGCTTTCTCGTGGATCTGTTGCACCAACTCTGCCTTCTTTTTCCCATCCATACTGACCCTTGCACACTCAGGTAAAGGCATTAGATCCAAAGGAGAGATGGGATTGAACCCATAAACAATTTCAAAAGGAGAATACTTAGATGCAGAATGCTGAGCATGATTATAAGCAAATTCACAGTGTGGCAAGTATTCTTCCCATGATTTCAAGTTCTTTTTAATGAATGCACGCAAGAGAGTTCCAAGAGTTCTATTAACTACCTCAGTTTGACCATCAGTTTGTGGATGACATGTAGTAGAGAACAAGAGCTTAGTGCCTAACTTAGACCATAGAGTCTTCCAAAAATAACTAAGAAATTTGGTATCTCTATCAGAAACTATGGTTCTAGGCATGCCATGAATGCGCACAATCTCTTTAAAGAACAGGTTAGCAACATGTATTGCATCATCAGTTTTATGGCAAGCAATGAAATGTGCCATTTTAGAAAACCTATCAACAACTACAAAGATGGAGTCCTTACCTGTCTTAGTCCTCGGCAAACCCACAACAAAATCCATAGATATATCATTCCAAGGGTGAGTAGGAATAGGTAAAGGAGTATACAAACCGTGAGGTTGAATCTTTGACTTAGCTGCTTTGCAAGTTGCACACCTCCCACAGATTCTCTCAACATCTCGTTTCATGTGTGGCCAAAAGAAGTGATCCTGCAAAACTTTAAGAGTCTTGGCAATACCAAAATGTCCCATTAAGCTTCCTCCATGGGATTCCCTGACAAATAGATCTCTCAAAGAACAGTTAGGCACACACAATCTATTATCATAGAATAAGAATCCCTCTTGCCTAAAGTAATGTCCAGCAGCATATTTTTCACACGATTTATAAGCCTCTTGAAAGTCAGAATCAGTTGCATACATTTCTTTAAGCTGTTCAAATCCTAGCAACTTAGCATCAAGAGTATTCAAGAGAACATACCTTCTGGATAGTGCATCCGCAACTATATTTTCCTTACCTTGTTTGTACTTGATCACATAGGGGAAGGTTTCAATGAATTCTACCCATCTGGCGTGCCTCTTGCTGAGTTTGTTCTGGCCTTTAAGGTACTTGAGAGACTCATGATCAGTGTGAATGACAAACTCCTTGGGCCATAGGTAATGCTGCCATGTCTGCAAAGCCCTCACCAAAGCATAGAGTTCCTTGTCATAAGTAGCATAGTTGAGAGTTGCTCCTCCAAGTTTCTCACTGAAATATGCTATGGGTCTCTTTTCCTGCATAAGAACAGCACCAATTCCAATTCCTGAAGCATCACATTCAATTTCAAAAGTTTTATTGAAATCAGGAAGTATAAGAAGAGGGGCATTAGTAAGCTTCTCTTTTAGGCATTGAAAGGCAAGTTCTTGTGCTTCTCCCCATTTGAATCCAACTTCTTTCTTGATCACCTCAGTCAATGGAGCTGCTATGGTGCTAAAGTCTTTCACAAACCGTCGGTAGAAGCCAGCTAATCCATGGAAGCTTCGCACTTCACTGATGGTTTTAGGAATCGGCCACTCTTGTATTGCTTTCACCTTCTCTTGATCTACCTTTACTCCATCTGCACTCACAATAAAGCCTAAAAAGACCAAGTTATCCGTACAGAAAGTGCATTTCTTAAGATTAGCAAATAGTTTTTCTTTCCTCAAGACATCAAGAACAGTCCTAAGATGTTTTATATGCTCTTCTAAACTCTTAGAGTAGACAAGGATATCATCAAAGTAAACTACCACAAACAATCCTATAAAAGATCTAAGCACATGATTCATCAATCTCATAAAAGTACTAGGAGCATTAGTTAAGCCAAAAGGCATCACTAACCACTCATACAACCCATGCTTAGTTTTAAAGGCTGTTTTCCACTCATCTCCTTCTTTCATTCTAATTTGATGATACCCACTCTTCAAATCTATCTTAGAAAAAATGCTAGAGCCATGTAATTCATCAAGCATATCATCTAATCTAGGAATAGGGTGGCGATACTTCACTGTTATGTTGTTGATTGCTCTACAATCAACACACATGCGCCAGCTCCCATCTTTCTTGGGCACAAGGAGCACTGGTACGGCACATGGACTCATGCTCTCACGGATATGGCCTTTCTCCATCAGTTCATCAACCTGCCTCTGAAGCTCCTTAGTCTCAACTGGATTAGTTCTGTATGCTGGCCTGTTAGGAAGAGTAGATCCTGGCACAAAATCAATCTGGTGCTCAATCCCACGTATAGGAGGCAAACCGATTGGATTATCTTCAGGAAACACATCTTCAAAGTCCTGTAAAAGAGCTGACACCTCACTCGGATACTCCGGTGTAAAATCAGTTAGATTCAAGAGAGTTTCTTTAAACACAAGCAAAAGAATAGGCTGATTAGAGTAAAGAGATCTTTTGATGTCACCAATCTTGGCATAAAAGTTGTGCTGCTTGGGTTGCTCGGGTTTGAGATCTATTTCTTTCTTCTTCTGAAGCTGCAACTGATCTTGATGCACTTCCTTAGGAGTGAGAGGCACCAGAATAGTCTTCTTGCCATTGAACTCAAAAGAGTGCTTGTTAGTAAAGCCATCATGTGTAACTCTCCTATCAAACTGCCACGGCCTTCCAAGTAAAATATGACTTGCTTCCATTGGTATCACATCACAGAGTATCTCATCTTCATATCTCCCAATGGACAAAGGTATAGAGACTTGTGTGGAGACCCTCATCTCACCTTCTTCGTTAAGCCACTGCAGCCGGTAAGGTTTAGGGTGTTTTTGAGTTTTCAAACCAAGCTTCTTCACCATTGTCTCGCTAGCAACATTAACACAGCTTCCACCATCAATGATCAGACTGCATATCTTTCCTTGAACCATGCAGCGTGAGTAGAACAAGTTTTCTCTCTGCTCAAGCTCCTCGGTTTTATTTTGCAAGCTGAGAGTTCTCCTTGCAACCAACAATCTCCCTCGCACTGGTTCTTCTTCATATTCTTCCTCGGAATGCTCCTGATCAGTCTCAAGCTTCTCATCCTCAGATTCAAATTCTCCATTCTCCAAGAGGATCATAACTCGTTTGTTGGTGCACTCGTTTGCGTAATGCCCACGTCCTTGGCATTTGAAACACTTAACATCTCTGGTCCGAGAAGAAGTAGCTTCAGCTTTCCCTTTGTCTTTGTCTTTGGCAAAAATGCTGCCTGGCTTTGTTTCTTCTTTCTGCTGAGACTTGTTCTCCTTTTGATATGCTGGTTTCTCGTCTTTAACTTGCTGATACTTGCTGGTACCGTAGCTTCCACGTGAATGATGCTTCCTCTTAATCTGTTGCTCCACCAGAATTGCTTTGTGCAACATTTCTTCCAACTCAACATAGTGCTGCATCTCCACATTGTCTTGTATCTCACGGTTAAGTCCTCCAAGAAACCGTGCCATAGTAGCCTCTCTATCCTCTGATATACAAGCTCTCAACATTAACAATTCCATCTCTTGGAAATACTCTTCTACAGATCGCGATCCTTGTGTGAGCCTTCTCAATCTCTGATGAAGATCACGATGGTAATGGCTTGGCACAAACCTCCTGCGCATTGCTGCTTTCATCTCTGCCCATGTCTCAATAGGAAACTCTCCATTGCGCCGCTTGTTTGTAACCAATTGATCCCACCAGCTCAAAGCGTAATCGTAGAACTCGGTAGCAGCCACTTGAATTTTCTTAAGCTCCGTGTAGTGTTGACAGTTAAAAACCAGCTCAATCTTTTTCTCCCACTCAAGATAGGCATCTGGATCAGCTTTGCCATGGAAAGGAGGGATTTTCAGCTTTACTCCCGCGAGTTCATTGCGTTGCCAGTGATCACGCCTGTGTCTACGGTCACTACGGCTGCTGTGTCTAGAATCTGAGCTGTGTCGATTTCTTTCATAGTAGTTATCAGTCTCCTCTGAATCCTCATGCTCACGTCTAGCCTGTGTGCGTCGGTTCTGCCTTGGTTCTCGTCTAGGTTCTGAAGATTGCGCATCAAGCTCTTCGCGGAAAGTACCCAATCTTGTTTCCATCATCGTACTCATACGGCGAGTCAAAGCTTCAAGCAAAGCTTTATGCTCGAGGCTAACTCCTTCATCTTCCTCCGCGTCAATAGCCATAGTACCTGAGACAACCAACAAGATTCAACCAGTAAGAAGTTCACAGAAAAAAAATTAAAATAGAGTCGGAAAAGGAAACAAACACGAAAAGGAAACTTAAACAACACGGATCAGGTTCAATTTCAATCTCTTTCCACACTTAACAGATAGATCCGGTTCAACAGATGAAGTTATGTTTCAACAATCACAGATTCAATAGTATAAGATCAGATCGACTCAAGTAACTCAAACAACTTATGGATCTAGAAATCTCGAAAGCGTAATCCACAAGAATATGAATGGTCTTTTTAGAAACCTTTATAAAAAACGCTGAGATCGATCAGATTTGAATCAAACATAAACAGATCTAGCAAAAGTTATGAAGTAGATGAACAGATCCACACGAAAAATTGAGTAAACAAGAACTTCCCTAGCCAGAGTTGCTCTGATACCACATAATACACTCCTAGGATGCTTCTCTGGATAGTTGGGGATAGATCCTTGCAAGAACGAATCAGAGACTCAAGTTCTTCAAGGTTTGTGGAATGAATGGTGACACAAAGAGTTGTGAAAGGACTCCTTGATACTCCTAGATGCCTAATCCGGATATGACACACCGAAGAAGAGATCCTTAGGTTGTTGGATACTACTCACCAACAAGATCACTCGCCGACTTGGTAACAAGAAGAAGAGAGAACAAAGAAAAGGTTTGATGAAAAGATAACTTGATAGATGCTAGGGTTTTCGGATGTGGTTTATATAGTGAGGCTTGTACACACACAAGCTCACGGAAACCTAAAGAGAACAGGCTCCCTTTGGTTTAAATAAAAATGAAAGACATAAGGTTTTAAAAGACATAAGTTTTATAAGGCATTATAAGCTAAACCGGGATCATCAAATGAGAGATGTGAAAGTAACATATGGCCTCATTAAAAACCTATCTTTGGAAAACCCAGTGGGACAAAACCAAAGATAGGGAAAAAGAGCACACATATGCTACTTGCTCATTTGATGATCATGTAGAAAAAGAAATGGCTTGGATAGTGGTGAGTGTGTCTTGATTGACCCAGCTTCCTTCAAGACTTCTTCTTGCTTCCAGGCTATCATGAGTAATCCTCCAATGGCTTGCTTGATTTGTTTACTCTTGGAACGAGTGATAGGACCTTCTGGTATAGCTAGGACATCTTCATCAGCTGGATCATCTATCGTCTCATTGTCTTCTTTATCTGACTGGTCCATGATCACATCAAAAGAGGTGAAGAGGAGGAATGGGTTGATCATCCGTACAAGGCCGTACAAGTGATCATCCGTACAAGGTACAAAAAGGGGATCAAAGTCAACTATCCGAGTAACTCCCATGTACTGAGCTTAAGTTACACTCGGCCAAAGACCTTATCCGACGTTGAGAGGATAAGGGAGACGCGGCTTGACAGCTAGGACAGGCTGGCAAGAGCTGGAAAGGAAGAGCATCTAGTTTGGATCAAGAAGATGCTCCAACGTGTGAAGACACTCATTGGCCGGTTCAAATTAAAGCTTAGGCTCCTCTTTGACTCTACATTGCTTACTTAGCTTATGCTTTGAAAAACCCTAAGTGTATGGACCTATATATATGTAATCTCATCTATTAATAAAGATTAGACGTTCTAAACAATCTTTCTCTTTACTCATTTCATCATGATTTCCATTAGTTTCTAATCAGTCTCCTAAATTCTTATTCTCTTCCTTAATCCTATTCTAAACTCAGATTAATCTTTATATCCTAAAAGTCATACACTTTATGTATCCAAATCAAGCTTCTCACAAAGTGATTCATCCTGGTTTGATTGGAACGACGAAGAAGCTGTGCTATTCCCAAACTGGGAAACTGGAATCACCTGATTTGAAAGTGGGATAACTTCTTCTTCCCAACTCCTATGAGATTATTCAACTTCCTGGTCATTCTCCACCACTTTATGTATCCAAATCAAGCTTCTCACAAAGTGATTCATCCTGGTTTGATTGGAACGACGAAGAAGCTGTGCTATTCCCAAACTGGGAAACTGGAATCACCTGATTTGAAAGTGGGATAACTTCTTCTTCCCAACTCCTATGAGATTTATTCAACTTCCTGGTGATTCTCCACCACTTTATGTATCCAAATCAAGCTTCTCACAAAGTGATTCATCCTGGTTTGATTGGAACGACGAAGAAGCTGTGCTATTCCCAAACTGGGAAACTGGAATCACCTGATTTGAAAGTGGGATAACTTCTTCATCCCAACTCCTATGAGATTTATTCACTTCCTGGTGATTCTCCACCACTTTATGTATCCAAATCAAGCTTCTCACAAAGTGATTCATCCTGGTTTGATTGGAACGACGAAGAAGCTGTGCTATTCCCAAACTGGGAAACTGGAATCACCTGATTTGAAAGTGGGATAACTTCTTCTTCCCAACTCCTATGAGATTTATTCAACTTCCTGGTCATTCTCCACCACTTTATGTATCCACATCAAGCTTCTTACAAAGATGATTCATCCTGGTTTGATTGGAACGACGAAGAAGCTGTGCTATTCCCAAACTGGGAAACTGGAATCACCTGATTTGAAAGTGGGATAACTTCTTCATCCCAACTCCTATGAGATTTATTCAACTTCCTGGTGATTCTCCACCACTTTATGTATCCAAATCAAGCTTCTCACAAAGTGATTCATCCTGGTTTGATTGGAACGACGAAGAAGCTGTGCTATTCCCAAACTGGGAAACTGGAATCACCTGATTTGAAAGTGGGATAACTTCTTCTTCCCAACTCCTATGAGATTTATTCAACTTCCTGGTCATTCTCCACCACTTTATGTATCCAAATCAAGCTTCTCACAAAGTGATTCATCCTGGTTTGATTGGAACGACGAAGAAGCTGTGCTATTCCCAAACTGGGAAACTGGAATCACCTGATTTGAAAGTGGGATAACTTCTTCATCCCAACTCCTATGAGATTTATTCAACTTCCTGGTGATTCTCCACCACTTTATGTATCCAAATCAAGCTTCTCACAAAGTGATTCATCCTGGTTTGATTGGAACGACGAAGAAGCTGTGCTATTCCCAAACTGGGAAACTGGAATCACCTGATTTGAAAGTGGGATAACTTCTTCTTCCCAACTCCTATGAGATTTATTCAACTTCCTGGTGATTCTCCACCACTTTATGTATCCAAATCAAGCTTCTCACAAAGTGATTCATCCTGGTTTGATTGGAACGACGAAGAAGCTGTGCTATTCCCAACTGGGAAACTGGAATCACCTGATTTTAAAGTGGGATAACTTCTTCATCCCAACTCCTATGAGATTTATTCAACTTCCTGGTGATTCTCCACCACTTTATGTATCCAAATCAAGCTTCTCACAAAGTGATTCATCCTGGTTTGATTGGAACGACGAAGAAGAGCTGTGCTATTCCCAAACTGGGAAACTGGAATCACCTGATTTGAAAGTGGGATAACTTCTTCTTCCCAACTCCTATGAGATTTATTCAACTTCCTGGTGATTCTCCACCACTTTATGTATCCAAATCAAGCTTCTCACAAAGTGATTCATCCTGGTTTGATTGGAACGACGAAGAAGCTGTGCTATTCCCAAACTGGGAAACTGGAATCACCTGATTTGAAAGTGGGATAACTTCTTCATCCCAACTCCTATGAGATTTATTCAACTTCCTGGTGATTCTCCACCACTTTATGTATCCAAATCAAGCTTCTCACAAAGTGATTCATCCTGGTTTGATTGGAACGACGAAGAAGCTGTGCTATTCCCAAACTGGGAAACTGGAATCACCTGATTTTAAAGTGGGATAACTTCTTCATCCCAACTCCTATGAGATTTATTCAACTTCCTGGTCATTCTCCACCACTTTATGTATCCAAATCAAGCTTCTCACAAAGTGATTCATCCTGGTTTGATTGGAACGACGAAGAAGCTGTGCTATTCCCAAACTGGGAAACTGGAATCACCTGATTTGAAAGTGGGATAACTTCTTCTTCCCAACTCCTATGAGATTTATTCAACTTCCTGGTCATTCTCCACCACTTTATGTATCCAAATAAAGCTTCTTACAAAGTGATTCATCCTGGTTTGATTGGAACGACGAAGAAGCTGTGCTATCCCAAACTGGGAAACTGGAATCACCTGATTTGAAAGTGGGATAACTTCTTTTCCCAACTCCTATGAGATTTATTCAACTTCCTGGTATTCTCCACCACTTTATGTATCCAAATCAAGCTTCTCACAAAGTGATTCATCCTGGTTTGATTGGAACGACGAAGAAGCTGTGCTATTCCCAAACTGGGAAACTGGAATCACCTGATTTGAAAGTGGGATAACTTCTTCTTCCCAACTCCTATGAGATTTATTCAACTTCCTGGTGATTCTCCACCACTTTATGTATCCAAATCAAGCTTCTTACAAAGTGATTCATCCTGGTTTGATTGGAACGACGAAGAAGCTGTGCTATTCCCAAACTGGGAAACTGGAATCACCTGATTTGAAAGTGGGATAACTTCTTCATCCCAACTCCTATGAGATTTATTCAACTTCCTGGTGATTCTCCACCACTTTATGTATCCAAATCAAGCTTCTCACAAAGTGATTCATCCTGGTTTGATTGGAACGACGAAGAAGCTGTGCTATTCCCAAACTGGGAAACTGGAATCACCTGATTTGAAAGTGGGATAACTTCTTCTTCCCAACTCCTATGAGATTTATTCAACTTCTGGTCATTCTCCACCACTTTATGTATCCAAAAAAAGCTTCTCACAAAGAGATTCATCTTGGTTTGATTGGAACGACGAAGAAGCTGTGCTATTCCCAAACTGGGAAACTGGAATCACCTGATTTGAAAGTGGGATAACTTCTTCATCCCAACTCCTATGAGATTTATTCAACTTCCTGGTCATTCTCCACCACTTTATGTATTCACAAATCAAGCTTCTACAAAGATTCATCCTGGTTTGATTGGAACGACGAAGAAGCTGTGTATTCCCAAACTGGGAAACTGGAATCACCTGATTTGAAAGTGGGATAACTTCTTCATCCCAACTCCTATGAGATTTATTCAACTTCCTGGTGATTCTCCACCACTTTATGTATCCAAATCAAGCTTCTCACAAGAGGAGAGCCTTATGGTTTGAAGAGGAGACTTAT
The DNA here is from genome assembly GCF_020379485.1 of Brassica napus. Taxonomy (NCBI): domain Eukaryota; kingdom Viridiplantae; phylum Streptophyta; class Magnoliopsida; order Brassicales; family Brassicaceae; genus Brassica; species Brassica napus. Next base: position 56,019 of record NW_026015174.1, read on the forward strand.
TGAAGTGTAGAAGCATTAGGAGGAAGATGGAAGCATCTTGTACGGACTGTTACGATTATTCAAACGGGTACTACGATCAGGCCGTCCCATCATTGCTGGTTAAGGGTTTACTCCACCTCAGGTAAAAGTAAAACAGCTTAGAGTACTTTACAAGGCTGAGCTTGATCCGAACGTTGAGAGGATCAGGAGGAAACGCGTCTGACAGTCTCCCAAACTGGAAAGGTAGGCATATTTCAAAAGATTTACACATGTGGAGGACTCTCATTGGAAGGATTTCAAAATGCGCCTTAGACTGTTATCTTGACTTCACATGCTTTCTCCTTTATGCAGTTCTAACCCCTAGTGGTCTTAATCCTTATATTAAGTGTAAACTCTCTCTATTAATCAATTAATTTGTGCGAATCATGTACTCTCTCTCTAGTCTCTCTCTTGTTCATCATTGTTCATACATAAATCTCTCATTTCTTTCACACTCCTTCTAAACTTCTATTAATTCTCTTACCAATCTCTCTGAATCTCTCAATACCTATTTCTATCTCTAATCTCTTCTCACAAAGTGATTCATCCTGGTTTGATTGGAACGACGAAGAAGCTGTGCTATTCCCAAACTGGGAAACTGGAATCACCTGATTTGAAAGTGGGATAACTTCTTCTTCCCAACTCCTATGAGATTTATTCAACTTCCTGGTCATTCTCCACCACTTATGTATCCAAATCAAGCTTCTCACAAAGTGATTCATCCTGGTTTGATTGGAACGACGACGAAGAAGCTGTGCTATTCCCAAACTGGGAAACTGGAATCACCTGATTTGAAAGTGGGATAACTTCTTTATCCCAACTCCTATGAGATTTATTCAACTTCCTGGTGATTCTCCACCACTTTATGTATCCAAATCAAGCTTCTCACAAAGTGATTCATCCTGGTTTGATTGGAACGACGAAGAAGCTGTGCTATTCCCAAACTGGGAAACTGGAATCACCTGATTTGAAAGTGGGATAACTTCTTCTTCCCAACTCCTATGAGATTTATTCAACTTCCTGGTCATTCTCCACCACTTTATGTATCCATCAAGCTTCTACAAAGTGATTCATCCTGGTTTGATTGGAACGACGAAGAAGCTGTGCTATTCCCAAACTGGGAAACTGGAATCACCTGATTTGAAAGTGGGATAACTTCTTCATCCCAACTCCTATGAGATTTATTCAACTTCCTGGTGATTCTCCACCACTTTATGTATCCAAATCAAGCTTCTCACAAAGTGATTCATCCTGGTTTGATTGGAACGACGAAGAAGCTGTGCTATTCCAAACTGGGAAACTGGAATCACCTGATTTGAAAGTGGGATAACTTCTTCTTCCCAACTCCTATGAGATTTATTCAACTTCCTGGTCATTCTCCACCACTTTATGTATCCAAAAAGCTTCTCACAAAGAGATTCATCTTGGTTTGATTGGAACGACGAAGAAGCTGTGCTATTCCCAAACTGGGAAACTGGAATCACCTGATTTGAAAGTGGGATAACTTCTTCTTCCCAACTCCTATGAGATTTATTCAACTTCCTGGTCATTCTCCACCACTTTATGTATTCCAATCAAGCTTCTCACAAAGTGATTCATCCTGGTTTGATTGGAACGACGAAGAAGCTGTGCTATTCCCAAACTGGGAAACTGGAATCACCTGATTTGAAAGTGGGATAACTTCTTCATCCCAACTCCTATGAGATTTATTCAACTTCCTGGTGATTCTCCACCACTTTATGTATCCAAATCAAGCTTCTCACAAAGTGATTCATCCTGGTTTGATTGGAACGACGAAGAAGCTGTGCTATTCCCAAACTGGGAAACTGGAATCACCTGATTTGAAAGTGGGATAACTTCTTCTTCCCAACTCCTATGAGATTTATTCAACTTCCTGGTCATTCTCCACCACTTTATGTATCCAAATCAAGCTTCTCACAAAGTGATTCATCCTGGTTTGATTGGAACGACGAAGAAGCTGTGCTATTCCCAAACTGGGAAACTGGAATCACCTGATTTGAAAGTGGGATAACTTCTTCATCCCAACTCCTATGAGATTTATTCAACTTCCTGGTCATTCTCCACCACTTTATGTATCCAAATCAAGCTTCTCACAAAGTGATTCATCCTGGTTTGATTGGAACGACGAAGAAGAAGCTGTGCTATTCCCAAACTGGGAAACTGGAATCACCTGATTTGAAAGTGGGATAACTTCTTCTTCCCAACTCCTATGAGATTTATTCAACTTCCTGGTGATTCTCCACCACTTATGTATCCAAATCAAGCTTCTCACAAAGTGATTCATCCTGGTTTGATTGGAACGACGAAGAAGCTGTGCTATTCCCAAACTGGGGAAACTGGAATCACCTGATTTGAAAGTGGGATAACTTCTTCATCCCAACTCCTATGAGATTTATTCAACTTCCTGGTCATTCTCCACCACTTTATGTATCCAATCAAGCTTCTCACAAAGTGATTCATCCTGGTTTGATTGGAACGACGAAGAAGCTGTGCTATTCCCAAACTGGGAAACTGGAATCACCTGATTTGAAAGTGGGATAACTTCTTCTTCCCAACTCCTATGAGATTTATTCAACTTCTGGTGATTCTCCACCACTTTATGTATCCAAATCAAGCTTCTCACAAAGTGATCATCCTGGTTTGATTGGAACGACGAAGAAGCTGTGCTATTCCCAAACTGGGAAACTGGAATCACCTGATTTGAAAGTGGGATAACTTCTTCTCCCAACTCCTATGAGATTTATTCAACTCCTGGTGATTCTCCACCACTTTATGTATCCAAATCAAGCTTCTCACAAAGTGATTCATCCTGGTTTGATTGGAACGACGAAGAAGCTGTGCTATTCCAAACTGGGAAACTGGAATCACCTGATTTGAAAGTGGGATAACTTCTTCTTCCCAACTCCTATGAGATTTATTCAACTTCCTGGTGATTCTCCACCACTTTATGTATCCAAATCAAGCTTCTCACAAAGTGATTCATCCTGGTTTGATTGGAACGACGAAGAAGCTGTGCTATTCCCAAACTGGGAAACTGGAATCACCTGATTTGAAAGTGGGATAACTTCTTCTTCCCAACTCCTATGAGATTTATTCAACTTCCTGGTCATTCTCCACCACTTTATGTATCCAAATAAAGCTTCTCACAAAGTGATTCATCCTGGTTGATTGGAACGACGAAGAAGCTGTGCTATTCCCAAACTGGGAAACTGGAATCACCTGATTTGAAAGTGGGATAACTTCTTCTTTCCAACTCCTATGAGATTTATTCAACTTCCTGGTGATTCTCCACCACTTTATGTATCCAAATCAAGCTTCTCACAAAGTGATTCATCCTGGTTTGATTGGAACGACGAAGAAGAAACTGTGCTATTCCCAAACTGGGAAACTGGAATCACCTGATTTGAAAGTGGGATAACTTCTTCTTCCCAACTCCTATGAGATTTATTCAACTTCCTGGTCATTCTCCACCACTTTATGTATCCACATCAAGCTTCTCACAAAGTGATTCATCCTGGTTTGATTGGAACGACGAAGAAGCTGTGCTATTCCCAAACTGGGAAACTGGAATCACCTGATTTGAAAGTGGGATAACTTCTTCATCCCAACTCCTATGAGATTTATTCAACTTCCTGGTGATTCTCCACCACTTTATGTATCCAAATCAAGCTTCTCACAAAGTGATTCATCCTGGTTTGATTGGAACGACGAAGAAGCTGTGCTATTCCCAAACTGGGAAACTGGAATCACCTGATTTGAAAGTGGGATAACTTCTTCTTCCCAACTCCTATGAGATTTATTCAACTTCCTGGTCATTCTCCACCACTTTATGTATCCAAATCAAGCTTCTCACAAAGTGATTCATCCTGGTTTGATTGGAACGACGAAGGAAAGAAGCTGTGCTATTCCCAAACTGGGAAACTGGAATCACCTGATTTGAAAGTGGGATAACTTCTTCATCCCAACTCCTATGAGATTTATTCAACTTCCTGGTGATTCTCCACCACTTTATGTATCCAAATCAAGCTTCTCACAAAGTGATTCATCCTGGTTTGATTGGAACGACGAAGAAAGCTGTGTATTCCCAAACTGGGAAACTGGAATCACCTGATTTGAAAGTGGGATAACTTCTTCTTCCAACTCCTATGAGATTTATTCAACTTCCTGGTGATTCTCCACCACTTTATGTATCCAAATCAGCTTCTCACAAAGTGATTCATCCTGGTTTGATTGGAACGACGAAGAAGCTGTGCTATTCCCAAACTGGGAAACTGGAATCACCTGATTTGAAAGTGGGATAACTTTTCTTCCCAACTCCTATGAGATTTATTCAACTTCCTGGTCATTCTCCACCACTTATGTATCCAAATCAAGCTTCTCACAAAGTGTGATTCATCTGGTTTGATTGGAACGACGAAGAAGCGAAGAAGCTGGCTATTCCCAAACTGGAAACTGGAATCACCTGATTTGAAAGTGGGATAACTTCTTCTTCCCAACTCCTATGAGATTTATTCAACTTCCTGGTCATTCTCCACCACTTTATGTATCCAAAACCAAGCTTCTCACAAGTGATTCATCCTGGTTTGATTGGAACGACGAAGAAGCTGTGCTATTCCCAAACTGGGAAACTGGAATCACCTGATTTGAAAGTGGGATAACTTCTTCATCCCAACTCCTATGAGATTTATTCAACTTCCTGGTGATTCTCCACCACTTTATGTATCCAAATCAAGTCTCACAAAGTGATTCATCCTGGTTTGATTGGAACGACGAAGAAGCTGTGCTATTCCCAAACTGGGAAACTGGAATCACCTGATTTGAAAGTGGGATAACTTCTTCATCCCAACTCTATGAGATTTATTCAACTTCCTGGTCATCTCCACCACTTTATGTATCCAAATCAAGCTTCTCACAAAGTGATTCATCCTGGTTTGATTGGAACGACGAAGAAGCTGTGCTATTCCCAAACTGGGAAACTGGAATCACCTGATTTGAAAGTGGGATAACTTCTTCTTCCAACTCCTATGAGATTTATTCAACTTCCTGGTGATTCTCCACCACTTTATGTATCAAATCAAGCTTCTCACAAAGTGATTCATCTGGTTTGATTGGAACGACGAAGAAGCTGTGCTATTCCCAAACTGGGAAACTGGAATCACCTGATTTGAAAGTGGGATAACTTCTTCTTCCCAACTCCTATGAGATTATTCAACTTCCTGGTGATTCTCCACACTTTATGTATCCAAATCAAGCTTCTCACAAAGTGATTCATCCTGGTTTGATTGGAACGACGAAGAAGCTGTGCTATTCCCAAACTGGGAAACTGGAATCACCTGATTTGAAAGGGGATAACTTCTTCTTCCCAACTCCTATGAGATTTATTCAACTTCCTGGTCATTCTCCACACTTTATGTATCCAAATAAGCTTCTCACAAAGTGATTCATCCTGGTTTGATTGGAACGACGAAGAAGCTGTGGTATTCCCAAACTGGGAAACTGGAATCACCTGATTTGAAAGTGGGATAACTTCTTCTTCCCAACTCCTATATGAGATTTATTCAACTTCCGGTCATTCTCCACCACTTTATGTATCCAATAAAGCTTCTTACAAAGTGATTCATCCTGGTTTGATTGGAAGACGAAGAAGCTGTGCTATTCCCAAACTGGGAAATGGAATCACGTGATTTGAAAGTGGGATAACTTCTTCATCCCAACTCCTATGAGATTTATTCAAC